>NC_140579.1:916953106-916968106 GCF_964204655.1 Triturus cristatus | reverse complement strand
TTTCTTCCTTCAAATCGTCGCCAGTGTAACATTTCATAAAATAAAGGATGAGTCCTTGGGTTGCTGCATCCAGATGTAAGTTTATTTTCATTAATCAGGAATCAATGTACAGGATACAGGCCCCAGTTAAGATCCAGTTAAAGCTCAGTTAAGGCCCAGTTTAAAACCCAGTTAAGCCCCACCGGGAGCAGCTGCCCTGCTGCTCAGCCTCAGATCTAACTGGCAGTAGAATCAAACATACACAAAAGGAACTCTTGGGTGACATCACAGATAGAGGCTGAGGGGCTTAGAACAAACACAGAAGAAGGACAGAGAAGAAGGAAAAGCAGGATGTAACATGGTGCATGGCCGTTCTTAGTTGGAGCGATTTGTCTGGTTAATTCCGATAACGAACGAGACTCCTCCATGCTAACTAGTTATGCGACCCCCAGCGGTCGGCGTCCAACTTCTTAGAGGGACAAGTGGCGTTCAGCCACACGAGATCGAGCAATAACAGGTCTGTGATGCCCTTAGATGTCCGGGGCTGCACGCGCGCTACACTGAACGGATCAGCGTGTGTCTACCCTTCGCCGACAGGTGCGGGTAACCCGCTGAACCCCGTTCGTGATAGGGAATTGCAATTATTTCCCATGAACGAGGAATTCCCAGTAAGTGCGGGTCATAAGCTCGCGTTGATTAAGTCCCTGCCCTTTGTACACACCGCCCATCGCTACTACCGATTGGATGGTTTAGTGAGGTCCTCGGATCGGCCCCGCTGGGGTCGGCAATGGCCCTGGCGGAGCGCCGAGAAGACGATCAAACTGGACTATCTAGAGGAAGTAAAAAAGTCGTAACAAGGTTTCCGTAGGTGAACATGCGGAAGGATCATTAACGGCGGAGCGGCCCGAGCGACCGACGGCGCCAGGGGTGGGTCCCTCTGCCGCCGGGCCGGCGGGAAGGGACGCGGAAGGGGATAACGCGGGCCTCCGGGAGGCTGCCTCCACCACGTGCCTTCCGGCACGGGGGCTTCCCCCTCCCGTCCCTGCCCCACCGCGGGGACGGGGGCCACACTCCCTCGTTGGTCGGCAGGGTGACCAGATGGCCTGGCCTCCCCTTCCCGCTGCTCCCGCCCAGGGAGGAGAGGAGCAGCACCGGGGAAGGAGCCCTTCAGAGCGGCTGCCTCGGAGCGCCTGGCCACCCACGCCGGACTGCCAGGGCGACTGGGCACGGCACCCTCCCAGTCCACCTGGGGGCCGGGTGGTCCCTGGGCATCTGGTCGCCTGGCTGCGCGACCAGATGGCCCTGCGGGCCGGGCGACCAGATGGCCGGCCTGCCGACCGGCCGGGCTATCTCCAACTTTTGTCCTCCCCCAGAGTTCTGTAAGCCCCCACTACGTGGGGGCTTAATAGTCGATAAAAATGGGCTCCCCGGGCAGGCTGTTGGGGAGAGGACGTGGCCTGGGCTTAACCCTCCTTGGTTCCCGCCGAGGGTCCGGGTGCTGGGAACAGGGGGTCCACCGGGGGCCCGGGGAGGCTGTCCCCGGCCTGGCTAGGGTCCGGAAGCTGGGCCCGGGCCTGGTGCTGGAGCTCCGTCCCCGGGTGCGGCTCCGTCCCAGAGTGCGGGAGCCCCCCCGTCCTGCAAGCCAGCCGAGGGTACGGGCGCTGGGGACAGGTGTCCACCGGGGCCCGGGGAGGCTCTCCCCGGCCTGGCTAGGTTTCGGAAGCTGGGCCCGGTGCTGGAGCTCCGTCCTAGGGTGCGGCTCCGTCCCGGGGTGCGGGAGCCCCCTGTCCCGCAAGCCAGCTGAGGGTCCGTGCGCTGGGGACGGGTGTCCACCGGGGCCCGGGGAGGCTCTCCCCGGACTGGCTAGGGTACGGAAGCTGGGCCCGGTGCTGGAGCTCCGTCCCAGGGTGCGGCTCCGTCCCAGAGTGCGGGAACCCCCCGGTCCTGCAAGCCAGCCGAGGGTACGGGCGCTGGGGAAGGGGGTCCACCGGGGCCCGGGGAGGCTCTCCCCGGCCTGGCTAGGGTTCGGAAGCTGGGCCCGATGCTGGAGCTCCGTCCCAGGGTGCGGCTCCGTCCCGGGGTGCGGGAGCCCCCTGTCCCGCAAGCCAGCTGAGGGTCCAGCCGCTGGGGAAGGGTGTCCACCGGGGCCCGGGGAGGCTCTTCCCAGCCTGGCTAGGGTTCGGAAGCTGGGCCCGGACCCGGGGCTTGTGCTCCATCCCAGTGTCCCAGGGTGCGGGAGCCCCCGTCCTGTAAGCCAGCCGAGGGTCCTTGCGCTGGGGAAGGGTGTCCACCGTGGCCCGGGGAGGCTCTCCCCGGCCTGGCTAGGGTTCGGAACCTGGGCCCAGACCCGGGGCTTGTGCTCCTTCCTAGTGTCCCAGGGTGCGGGAGCCCCCCTGTCCTGCAAGCCAGCCGAGGGTCCAGCCGCTGGGGAAGGGTGTCCACCGGGGCCCGGGGAGGCTCTCCCCAGCCTGGCTAGGGTTCGGAGGCTGGGCCCGGACCCGGGGCTTGTGCTCCTTCCTAGTGTCCCAGGGTGCGGGAGCCCCCCGTCCTGCAAGCCAGCCGAGGGTCCGTGCGCTGGGGAAAGGGTGCCCTCCGGGGCCCAGGGAGGCTCTCCCCGGCCTGGCTAGGGGTCTGAAGCTGGGACCGGGCCCGGGGCTCGTGCTCCGTCCGGCAGGGCCAGGGGTGCGGGAGCCCCCCGTCCTGCAAGCCAGCCGAGGATCCGGGCGCTGGAGACAGGGGTCCACCGGGGCCCAGGGAGGCTCTCCCCGGCCTGGCTGCTTTCAGAAGCAAGGACCGGGCCCGTGAGCCGGGGTGGCTGGCTTTATCTGCTACGCTGGCGGAACGGAATTTTCCGCCCACCCCTAGCCACAACCTGTCTCCTCATAGCTATGAGTGGACGGTGTTTACCTCGGGTGGCAAACAAAAGAGGTTCAAAAGGCTCCCGATGGGCTATAAAAACAGCCCCGGGGTCTTTGCTGCTCGTGTGGTCTCACTTTTGGAGATGATTGACCCGGAAGCATATTCGTATGTAGACGATATCTACCTGACGGACGACGAGTTGCTTCCACACCTTGCTCGGGTGGATAACATAATAACTATGTTTGCTGACTTTGGTTACAAGTTCAACTTTGCCAAGTCCCACATTGCCGAGTTCACAGTGTTGTTCTTGGGGTACGAACTCAATCATGAGGGTCGAGGCTTGGCTCCGCAGTTTCTTGAGAAATGCGCACGCCTCAGTACTCCTACGACACTGAAGAAATTACAATCTTTGCTGGGTTTTCTGAATTTCGGTCGTACCTACATTCCTGATTATGCCCAGCGTATCAAGTCGCTTTATGCCTTGGTACAACCTACTTTTACCAAATCTTGCTGGCTGCCTGAGCATTCGGCTGCATTGCAATCTTTGTAGTCTGATCTTCTTGCTTCAAAGTTTTTACAAACTTGTGATAACTACACTAACCTAGTCATTAAAATCGTACCGGGTGCAGTGGGTTTCACCTACTTGACGTTCAATGAGGGCGACACCGTCCCCATTGCATACAAATCTCATCTGTACACTTCGGCTGAGCTGCGCTTCTCCGCTGTCGAGAAAGTACTGACAGCAGTTCAGATGGCGATCCTGAAAGAGCGAGCGCTATCACAGGGGAAGCACATGCTGGTGGTAACACCGTACCCTGCCCTTGAGGCGGTCACTAAAGCCAGTGTACCTAATTCTAAGGCTTTGCATCCAAGGTGGATACAATGGGCAACCTCCTTGACTTCGCCCGACGTCTCATATATCTTTGACGCGGCATTACAGACACAGGAGTTCTTGGGAGTATGAATTTGTTCATCCGGCTCCTCTGACTTTGCGCCCGCTCGAGGAGTACCATTGTGTCATTTACACAGATGGGTCTGCGCAACCCGCAACTGGATCAAAGCACGCCTATTCAGCGGCCTGCGCAATTGTTGTGGGTACTTTCGTGAATGGTGAGTTCCAGTCTGATGTCGTGCATACGCAGTCATTGGGTGATTGTACCGCGCAGTTGGCTGAGCTGAAAGCTCTGGTGCTTGCACTGGAGTTTGCTGATCCTTGGGTCACCACTCTTATAGTGAGTGACTCGTTCTATTGTGTTCAATCGTACAACGAGAATCTACACTTTTGGAGTCACAATGACTTTCGTGATTCGAAAGATAGCACAGTGAAGCACAAAACGCTTTGGGTTCGAGTGGCAGAACTTAAAGAAGGTCTGCCCCTCGTGAATGTAATTCACACTCTTGGTCACCAACGTGTTGGTGTCCATGCGGTCGGTAACAGTTTGGCTGACGAGGCAGCAAAAACCGCAGTGGCGACATATTTAGTAGCAGCAGTTACAAGATCCAAAACTAGGATTGATGATGACATCTTGGCAGCTATTGATGCGTCCGAGACCGGGACGGGCTTTCCGAAAGGATTCCCTTCCCGCTACCATTATCGTTTAAGTCCTGATAACGTCCCGTTAGTGAGGATTAACGACGTTGGTGACAGATTGATTCCCAACGCGGACTGCAGACCATCTCTGATTACAGCTGCCCACGAAGGTGTTGCGTCTGCGCACGCCGGCGTTTCGGCGACTGTATCTCTTTTACAGCAACGTTACTGGTGGTACGGTTTGTACAAACAAACGCGAGCTTATGTTCTTTTATGTGACATTTGCCAGCAGATTAAACCTTTTACTGTCGCTCGTCCACCACAAACGCAGCTGTTTATATCTAATCAACCACTTGCGTGTGTTTATTTAGATCACGGCGGTCCTTTTTCCTCTGATACTGCGTACAAGTACATCTTGGTTGCAGTGGATTCGTGCACACATTTTCTGTGGGTGTGGTCGCAAAGGAGTACTGATGCCCAGACGGTCATCAAGGATTTGCGTGTCTTTATTGGGAGTTTTGCACGTGGTACCCTTCATTCTGACCAGGGCCCTGCTTTTGCCTCTAGGGCTTACAAAGAAGCCATGAGAAGTTTGGGGGTCCAAGTCAAATTTTCGTCTCCATACCGGCCTGAGGGCAATAGTGTTGTGGAGCGAATGAACCGTGACCTAAAGCAATCTTTGACAGCAAGGGTTTTAGGTACAGGCCGAAGCTGGCTGCCCACTTGTATGACGTGCAACGTGCACTTAATAATCTCCCTAGAAGGTCTCTGGGTGGGCGGACCCCATACATGATGCTCTTTGGAGTAAGAATGTTTGTTCCAGACCTTGAGGGTCTAGACATGGCGGCGGCTGCCACGCCTTTTGACCTAGATGATCACTGTGCTGTATTGCAGAATCTACAAGAAGCAAGAGACACTCTGGCGAAGGAACACGTACCCGCTACATGCGAAGCTGAGCTCCAGATTCCGGTAGTCGGCTGGCTACCTCGAGTTGGTGACCTGGTCCGTGAGAAGGTGGAGAACAAGAAAGAGTTTGTCCCCTCTTGTCACGGTCCCAGTGATTCCTCTCCTCAGGATGACGCCGATGCTATGTGTGGGTCCCCCGCCCATCCGTCCCCTGTCCGGTGTACGTGTGATACCCTTGGACGAGAAGATAGGTGGGTGAGGGAAGGAAGGGTAGGAACAGCGGGGAGAGAGACCTGGAAGAAACAAGAAGACGGATTAGCCACAGGCTCTCCTCAACCCCCAAGACTCCACCCTAGACTTGTCGTTCCCCCTACCTGGTACTCCTTCCTTCCTATATCTGAGGATGGGCTAGGGTTCTCTCTGGAACGCTGGAGGGGTCTCTGGTGCTGGTGAGTACAGTTAGGGCGCTCTCCGCTAGTCCCTGTCCCGTTAACTCACGGGGAGACGAAGAGGAAGATGGCCCTACACCCCCAGAGAAGCCAGCTCGGAATGTTGCAGTTGCTGTTGGTGTCAAGGCGCCCTCCTCAACCCCCTTCCTCGTTGCTTCACGGGGAGGCGAAGGGAAAGAGCCAAGTGTTACCAGAGAATTCAGGCGCTGCCACTCAACGCCCGGGAAATCCAGGGGCGGAGGAGCGCCGGAGCAGCCGCAGGTGTGGTAGGCGCTGCCACTCACGCCGGGAATCCTAGGGCGGAGGAGCGCCGGGAGGTCTGGAGGTGTGGGTGGCGCTGCCACTCACGCCGGGAAATCCAAGGGCGGAGGAGCGCTTGAAGAGTCGGCGCGGTAGCTGGTCGGGGCCGAAGGTACTGAGCGGGCTTGGCAGAACTCACGAGTTCCTGCGGGCGAGGCAGAGTGGGGTTGCTAAGGCGCGCTTACCTTCGTGAGGGTGTCTCGTAACCTGCTTCAGTAATATCCTCGCCAAGTCTCGGCAGGATCGAAGAGTCGGAAGCGAGGACGTTGCGAGGGTCTGCTCGGCAGAGCCGTTGATCTTTGCAAGTTTGACGGGAATCATTGGCCCCGCCTTCCTGGTTGACGCGCTTTTTATCTGCGTCCGTGGTTACGTGATGTCTTCTCCCGCCGGGTGACGGCGGGTGCTTCTGGGACTTGCAGTCCTCTGCTCTCGGAGTCGCGTCGTCGGACCCCGGATCATGACACCTCTTATCGTGCACCAGTCCCGGTGCTTGGAGTCCAGGGTACTCGTACAGTTATTTTACCACCACTTCCTGGTCGCAAGGATAACAGGTACATCTCGATTGACAATGTCAAGCTACAGCAAGTGGCCGATACTTCATAGTATGACACCTTCAGTTTCTTGCCCTTCCATTCTGCGAAATTCTGTTGTGATGCCTCCCTCGACCATCATGCCTGAGGTTGCCGTTGAGATGCATGCTGTTGCTTCCCCTCCTATACCGCCTATTGATGGTGGTTTGCCTGATGATCCTGAGTATGCTTATCCTGCAAGTGTCCCGTTGCCTCTTTTACATTCAACAGCGATTAACCAGTCCCGTTCTTCCTTTGACACTGAATCAATGACTTCCACTGCCCCTTCCAAAATTGCTAAATTTTTTGCCTGGTTCAAGAGACATTTTTTAGTGGCACCATGGACTTACATCTGGCTGGTGCTAATATGTATTTTTTTGTTCATGACAATTGGCTTTGTGGTAGTGGTTTTTAAAATTATAAATGGACACTACCTGACTGAACGATCTACAATTGGATCAATTGCTGGAACTTTGGCCCCCCATTCCTCATCACACATTATGAAGAGGGACCAGACTTTTGTGAACATTACTGCCTGGCCTGTGCGTGATGGGATTGCTTGGGATGCGGTTAAATTTCAAATTCATGGACCTACCGAAGTGATTAATGTGCCTAATGTATTTTGTGTTTCTATGGGTGATGTAGTTAAACAGAATATCAGATCTGATGATTGGGATGTACAAGCAATAGAAGCACTATTTTCTGATCTAAAATATTATGCTGCATTTGATGCTGAAGATCTATATTTAAATTCTGCAAATTATGGTCAACAATTTTGTTATCAACATTATGGCACACATTTCCTACACAGAGCAAATACCTTTCGCAACTTTGTTAATTACACACAATGGGAACATTGTCCGGCCCCTTATCATGGCAGTTCTGCCACGTTAGTGAACAAGTTCACATAGTTTTCGGATTTTAGCGTGGCTAAACCGGCCTCCTTTTATTTTAAAATGGCGCCTGAGACCGCCTCGAAGGGAAGGTTGACACATACCAAATTATTATATTCCAAGTCCTTTATGGACGAATTGGCTGTCGGAGGCTATGAGCTATGGAAAGCTACTATCGATCTTAAATCGGTTTGGGGTACTAAACCATGGCAGGTTTAGGGAACAGAAGCTTTGCATCGCGCCTGTCTTATCCCAAACCATATTTTATTTTTGAATTCATCTATTTTTCAGACGACTTGTTTTGGTTTGGCAACGTCTAAAAAACTGAATTCCCCCACAATCCCGGATCTGGGTGCTTACCCCGGCTGGGGTAATTTCACAGATCTACCCCTTACTAAGTTGCAGTCCCTCATTTCCAACACCACCTTCAATGTTTCGGCGTTTAATCCTGAGGGGTGGTTGGTATGGCAAACTGGTTCAGATTCTTGTCAACGTCGATTTTTAGCCTTGGCACCTGGGTATACTCAAGTCAGGGTAGATCCTCGTTTTTAATCATCACACACTGTAACTACCTACTCTGTGGGTAAGTTATGCCAGTCGTGGCTGCAACATTCCACATTAGCGCCTGTTAAACTTCATTTGTCACGTTTAAACGACAAAATTGATTTGAATGATTTTATTAAAGGTCCTGCAATAGGCAGGTCCAAAAGATGGGTATATGCTATTTACAACGAAGTTTGGAAATTGTCACAAATTGAGGCTGCCTCTAGATTACGTGCTATTGACCAGGCCAATATGGAAAAAGTGTTGGCTGTGATTGATAATAGTATAAATACCTTGTCTTCTAGAATTTACACTTTAGATAATATTGTTTCATCTGTCGTAGACATTGTGCAGGATGATTTGTCTGTGTTGTACCATGGCCAGAATCAGTTGCGTTCTGTTATGCAGTTTGCATGGACTTTACAAACTTTAAAGGCAGGGAAGGTCCCATGGGATTACATGAATGTTTCCTCTTTGTTCCTCCCTTTTAATTTAACGGCCAAACAACAGTTTATGTCTATGAAGGATGCGACTTATTCATTACTGCACATTGAGAAGTTAGAACCATTGCCTTTCTCTATTGCCGAGTTAAATTCAGCCGTGTGGCTTATCCACGGCGTAATCACTTTACCTTTTTCGCTTTTTAAATTTAGTTTGTGCATGAAACATTATGCTCTTGGCAGATATGAACAACTTGGTTGCTCCCGTTTACATATAGATGCATGCGGGAGGGCACAGAGGTTTATCTGAAGGGTGAGGAATGCACTTCTGCTCCTGATCATTCTGTGGTGTGTAGACACATACAATTACATGGTGCTTGCAATGTACACGCTCCTAATTTGGCTTGCGTCCTGAAAGGAATACCGGTGCCAGTTATAACCCCTTCATTTACACTGCTTGCTAACGGTAGTTATTTGCTTTTAAATAATGAAAATTGCTGTGGGATGCTAAAGGGCATACCATACATAGTCACTGTTTCACAGCGTGTAGTTTGCTGTAATAATGTCCTTTTCCCACCCCCGCATGGCCGGCTCGATGTTTCTATATGGCCTTCAATTCCAACCTTGAGCGCAGAGTTCCACCAGATGAGCAGAATAAGGGCTCTTTTGTCTCAAAGGGAGGTCGCTTTAACTTCGTCCCGTGAAACCTTTCTTCTTCACGTGGCAAACACCCGCACGGAGGTGCAGGCGCTTTTGAATACTGACACAGACTATCTTTAATGCCTCGTCTACAACCGGCATAGTTCATTTTTTTTAACTAGTGGGCTCCGGCCTCGTGACCTTTTTCAGACTATTTTTGGTGTGATTCCCGCATTTTTTCATTCTATTTTTTCCAGCGTCTTCGGAGGTCTGCCTTTGCTTCTTGCCCTTATTGCTGGAATAGTTTTGCTGGTTTGCGTCCTACGCAATGGCTGCGCAATTTGCGTACAGAGACAACATGCCCCGACTGTTTCATCTGCGTAACCGGATGCTTGAATACTATGGCACGTTGCCCCTGGCGATCATAAGTGTCGCGTATGGATTGTCCTTCCGGTTTCCCTTTTTTACTTGTGTGCAACCCGTCTTTCACTGCCTGGATTGTCCATTCCAGTGGGCTCTGGATTTATGCCTGTCAACCTCAGTGTCACCTGTACCGGATTTTGGTCAACTGATGGGCCCCTTAACGGCTCATGAGTATGAATGTTCTGGTGTTGGGTTTATGGCCTTGGGTGCGGCACATGGAGTCCTTGGAAATTGGGCCATTGAAGAGGCTGCGATTGACTTTCTGGAACGCAGTTATATCGAGGAACCTTCCTGTTGTCCCAGAGTGGTGCTGGAGGCTCCTATTGTGAGTGAACACGCGTGTTCCTTTCCCTTGTTAAACTGGATGGCAGATACTTTTGCGGAACGCTCCAATGATTTCCTCTTGGAGGCTGTTGCAACTTATTGTGCCTATACTTTTATGGATTGACTTTTTATCTTGCTCGACCCTTGATGTATCGATCGATGTAGTTTTTTCCCTTTTTTCATGTTTTTTTTCCCACCTGACGACATCTTTTTCTGTTTTTGAATTTTTTTTCTTTTTCGAACTTTACACTTACCTTATATGGACTTACAGTTCATGCCCTTGGTTCCGTTCTTTCTAACTTGAACTCTGCGTTCTTGATAAGTGCGCCCCTAGTGGTTAGTAGTCCGATCAAAGGGGGGTGTAGTGTGGGTTAACCACGCCCTATGTACAACGCTAAGTTAGCATAACCTCGATGGCTGTTAGAAAGCCAGCTTGCTGCTTCTGCTGCTTTTGCACGCGACACTGTTGTTACATGTTATTCATTCGAGAACTGCTGACTCGACTTTGCTTCACATGAGAACCGTCTGTTGTTTAACATCCTTAACAGTGAGCAGTGACCTTGGTCTGTACACCGTGTAAAGAACGAGTCTGGGTCACTAGACGGGGCAGGTTGTTGTGTTCAGGTTGATCGTACCACTTCTTAGCCATAACATACATACAGCTGCCAATACCTGAAAGACGAGCCCTTTAATATTGCAGAGCAGCATGTTTTCTGTTACATTCGAAACGAAGAGCTGTTGCAGGAGAGAGCCTAGCTGATCCTGTGATGTGATTCCACTAAGCTGATCTATAAGGTATGGGGTCCCACATGCAAGCCTAAGAGACCTTCTTTTAGTCTAATAATACCTCATTAGTTGCTAGAGAAAGGAGGGTGGCTGCTTTCCACTGTCATTACTATTATGATTGCTCCTTTCATTTTCTATGGTATTGTAACAATGCTGATGGTGCTGATCCTAACCATTTGTCTGCTTGTGTTAGCCAAAGTACTGCATCTTAGGACGCAAGGTTTATAAAATAAACTCTTTAAACTTCACCGTGTCTTTGTTATTCTGTTGTGGACTGATATATAGCTACCAACGGGTATTTCGGATTCCCACCCCTCCTGAGAGTATCTAAGTCGCTTGTTCTGGGTTGTCTATACATTGGGACCGCCGAGCTAAATCTCGGATAACGAATGGGACACTAAGCTAGTCGGATAGGGGTTCTTGGTTCTGAGGGGAGTTTCTGGTACACCACAATTCTCTGAGGTCCTGGTTTCCTGCGCATAGTTCTGTGCATAAGCAGAATCCCTGCAACAGATTTGCCCCGTATCACTGGGATTCGAGCCACCGCCGTGGGTCAATCTGGTTCCCGCGCACCCAAAGGCAGCTCTGACCATAAGGCCACATTATTCCTTCATATCCGCCGGGCCCACAGCAGACGAAGCACCTTCCCACTAATCCCACCACACTCACCGGGCACTGACTAGTTGCCTTACCAAAGGGATCTATTTATTTTTGACTCATCCCTGTGAAGCACGGGGAGATTACAAGGTTTCCCCGGATACAGCTTTCATACTCGAGGGGTGCACCTTACCTCACTAGGCCCTTTAAAACTATCCTGGGCTAACCCTGTGCGGTGTGATGTGGTATCTAATTTGAAGTATTCGATAGAGGTGTCTAACGCCCAAATTTCGGCTGCACCCTCCGATCGTCTGTGATCCCGGGCACCTCTCGCCTATTCAATTTCCCCGGTTATCAAACATATGGCAGTTATGCCCTGTCGGTGTGCAGATTTATGAAGCGCAGACTCGGCCCATACCATACTTGTGACCCTCCTAGAGGTATCCGAGTGCTTCACATGAGCACCAGCCACGTTACCCAGGGCCTATTCCTTCCTGATAGACACAGGGAGCTTCAGTGATCTGCCCCGATTCAAATTTCCTCCATGGCTCTTGCAGATCCAAACCACGCGGACTCACCCCGTAGGAACCGGAGCGCTTTACCCAAGCACCAGCTACGTTACCCAAGGCCCTGTTCTTTCCTTGCTAGGCCCGGGGACATTAATTTATTAAGAAAACAGCTAACAGCCTTAACTGCATTAAAGAGGGAAAGGGTAGGCCCAGCCTGGCTCTATCATTCTGAGCTCGCCTGTCCCACGTGACCAAAGGTCGAGACTGAGGTGAACATTCTGCCTGAGCCATACCAGCCCCACCTGCTGCGAGACACGACACTTCAATGTGCGGCTCAGGGGTGGTTGATTACACGCAGCTTGGCCTACGCTACACAGCCTTCCAGGAGCTCTTACATCGACTAGCCAACTACTGAGCCAATGCCACGGATCAATCCTGGTTCCCTAGCAGCTCTGACTATAAGCTGCCATTACACCCCTATTTTCACATGTCTAGCAGCAAAAAGGCGTGCAGCCCCTCCTCTCCTAACTACTGAACCCTTATCCTTGCAGCTATGGCTGTTCTGTACTGGCCGGTTCACCTCCGGCCCGACATCCTCTTCCTTCTTCACCGCTGCATGGGGAGATGGGGTCATCCACGCGCCTCTTGTCCACGAGCCTCCTGCTTCCACTCTAACAAGGCTTGCTCTGCGCTGTACCTGCAGCAGTCTGCCGAGTACAACCTGTTCTTCTCGGACAAGTCGCTGTGGCAGGGTAGTGCCACCTGGGAGCAGGGAATGTGGTCTCAGAGAGTGGCTGCTGGTGGGGGGGGTGACGGGTGGGGGATGCGGTACTACGGCGCTCCCGTTCAGATCCTTCTGCTTGGCTCTCCCAAAAACTGAACAGACAGAGACCGCTTGGCCACATCTACCGCTTCACGCCTTCGCTGTACATCGGGGGCTCAGACCAGTTCAGTCCCTTCCAGAAGTATGCCGGTCCGACGTGCCAAGTACTCAAAATTGGTTGGCGCCGCTCCCCCAGCTCGCTGATGTAAAGGTGAGCTGCCCAGGGGGAGCGTCGCCTTATATCCCCCCCCTTACCCCCTTCCTCTCTTCCCTTTGTCCTTGGAGGAGGGGGGGGGGGGAGAGAGAAAGAGGGCCTCGCGGCATTTCCGGGCGGCGCAAACCAGATCCGTTCCTTGCAGGCTCTGGCGGCTGTTATGGCGCAGGCCCTCGAGGCCGCCTTCGGTGGCGGCCTCTGCTAAAACTCTTTCCTGAACATCAACTAACACGAAACTTCTCGCAACACACGATGGCTAGCATATCAGTTCCGCCCTCAAGGCTCTACATTGGTTTATCTGGAACATGGGGTTTTATTCAGGGCTTGTGCTGCCCTCACAGGGATTGCTACCCGAATAAACCCAGACACTCCTAGAATCACGTCACCAGCTGCAAATCTTCTCTCGACTCAAGTGCCCACACGGCCACACTGTGGCAACTAAGGGAGGGCTTCTCTGGTACTCAGTTTCCACAAAGCGCCAACCACCACTGCCAATCACGATTTTCTGGTATAAATCGTGAGAAAAAAGAACCACAAGCTGTGTCTATCAAATATTTTTTATATGGTCCAGGGTTGACAAAAGATTTTTAGAAAATATTCTTCCTCCAACAAAGAGCTTGAATATTGTGCAGCACCAACACCGACAAGAGTAAGGCACAAACGGGGCTAGTGATGTGGAACCGTCAACCACCTATTAGACCGGACCCGTATTTTGTTCCGGCATCTCAGTCTCGGCAGATTCAACTGGAAAGCGTCATGGACCATATAAAAGATATTTGATAGACACAGATTGTGATTTTTTTCTCACGATTTATACCAAAATTGAAAACACTTTCCATAGGAGCTCTTCTCCTTTTGTATGCCCTGAAGAAGCCCGCCACGGGTGAAACCCGTTGGCTGTATTGGCTGTCCAGTATAATATCTGAAATAAAAGATCGAATATTCAAAGATTTCCTCTCGACTCATGTGTATACGTCCAGCATTTGTGTTTTCAATATTTTTGAGTTTGTTTATATTGCCTCTCAGAGCTTTTCTCTTGTTCAATTATCTGTGGTTTCATGGTGGCAAACCATAATTTGAGGTGGGCAACTGTAAACTGTTTTATGTGCTTGTGAAAATACCTCAGACTACACGAGATTGTGCGATAGCTAGTTCCCCTGACCATCATTGTTCGGTTAATACTCAAGAAGGCGTCCAATGGCGGCGCACTGCAACGCTGGCGCTGCCATGCAAATTACAGGAGATTAGTATTAGCTCTGCCCCATGCCAAGCTGCTGCCTTCGAAAGAATGGGCGGGCTGCATCAGAGTTTGCCACAATTAAGGCCCAAGACTGAAGTTCTGTATGGCTCGTACGACTGGGGTGGGGTCAGTCGCACCGCATTGCTGCGCTTCTCATAGGTTAGCAGGGCAGAGTCCGCCTTGTAAGGTGGATGCTTCGTTTTCAGGTTACAGTCAGTGCACAGTGCAGTGTGTCTGCGCATAACTTCCAGCCTCTACCCATGCCCAGTATATATGCACTGCTTCCGCTGAGTGCAACGGTGAAATGTCCGGCAAGTTGCACTGTTCACTTGTCAGTAATGGAGGTTCTATTCTGACCTAATGCATACTGTCCACTGGGCTGCATGGTGTAGGTGAACATTTTCCAGTCCATCAGTGAAGCATCCCGTCTGCCCTTACGGTACTGCTGGGAATGAGAAGACGCTAATGGTGGAGTACCGTTAATCGTCAGCAGATGACAGTCTTTACCTACAGTAGACTGGTGGCGCATTTCAGAGCCTATTGATTGCAGCTTTTTAGGTCTCCCCTAGCGATTAGGGGTGGGCAGAAAATTCCGCTCCGCCAGCGTAGCAGATAAAGCCAGCCACCCCTGCTCACTGGCCCGGTCCCAGCTTCTGAAAGCAGCCAGGCCAGGGAGAGCCTCACCGGGCCCCGGTGGACCCCTGTCTCCAGCGCCCGGACCCTCGGCTGGCTTGCAGGACGGGGGGGCTCCCGCACCCCGGGGCCTGCCGGACGGAGCACGAGCCCCGGGCCCGGTCCCAGCTTCAGAACCCTAGCCAGGCCGGGGAGAGCCTCCCCGGGCCCCTGGTGGACCCCCTGTCCCCAGCACCCGGACCCTCGGCTGGAACCAAGGAGGGTTAAGCCCAGGCCACGTCCTCTCCACGGCCTGCCCGGGATGCCCATTTTTCTCGACTATTAAGCAGAACGCTGGGGGAAG
>NC_140579.1:916948106-916950606 GCF_964204655.1 Triturus cristatus | reverse complement strand
GGAGGGCAAATTGGAAAGACAGAAAAGAGTAAGCAAGAGTGAGAGGAGGGCGAGGAACAGAGAAAAGGGTGAGGAAGAGAGAGATGGGTTAAGTGGAGAGAGAAGGGTGAGGTGGAGAGAGAAGGGTGAGGTGGAGAGAGAAGAGTGAGGTGGAGAGAGAAGGGTGAAGTCTAGTCAGAGTAAATTGAGGCACAGTGAGAGGTTTGCGAGTTCAGGAAAGCGAGAAAGTAGGACAAGGTGGAAAGAGAGGAGGATGAGGTGAGAGGTAGATTAAAGGGAAGTGTAGAAAGTGAAGAGACGTACGGAAACAGGTGGCTAAGATGGAGAGTGAGTTGGATGATGTAAGGAGAGAAGATAGTAGGGTGAGAGGAAGAGCGTGCAGTGAGCAGGAGAGCAAAGTGAAATGAAGAGAAAGAAGGGTGAAGTCGGAAGAGAGGGAGTGACACGGAGAGAAAATAATGTGATCTGGAAACTGCATTAGGGATGAAACCAGTAGGTGTAAACTTCTAGCAATGCTCAATGAAAACTAGTAGTCAGAACCCGGTAATAGGTATGGTATGCAGTTCAAAACCGTACAAGACCACCCAACATGCACACACCAAGCTCAAAGACACCTGGGGGTCTCTGGACAACCCCGCTTATCTTTATGGCCTATCCATTCTTCTTCTTGGCCCACCCAGATCCCAAATCCTGGAGCCAGGCCTGATTTGCAGTTGATAGTGACATGCGGATGGCCCGACTTATCTAAATAGAGGACAAACATCTGCAGTCGGGGCAGTCAATTCTAACAGCAACTTATTTGGACATGCTATGGTAACACCAAGTTATTTGCATCGACGCAAATAACATCACGAGCCAGTGTAGGAGTCAAAGTGCAAGTGCCGGGAGCGTGGGAACAAGTGCCAAAATTAGATTTCAGAACAGATATCTTTCAGGTAAACCGTAGGGAGCATGAAGGCAAGTGGGGGTACTACTATTACCCAATATCTCAGGATGCTTGTCTTGTGCAGTCAGCACACACACCAGTCTCAATGGAGGCTAATATTTGATGCGGTTTAAACTGTCAACGCCCTTGGGTTGGAGATTCTCACTTTTTACTGAGGAAATGTGGCCTCGAACACACAGGAACACAAATAACTGGGATAAGAGCTCCACGATGTGCCAGCCCTGGGCTGACACCCATCAACTGGGCGCTACTGGCATCCTTTGCAGAGGAGACACACATGCCCAGCATCCCCAGGGCCGCGTCCTTCAAGTAAAAATAAATATGTCACCTACCAGACAGCAGCAAAGTAAGGAGACACGAGGAGCGGCAGGAGGTAAAGAAAAAAGAAGAAATAAAAGCACGACCCAGGGACGGAGAGGAGGGAGCGGTCCCGTTAGAGCAGCGTACAGATGACCGCCCTTCTGAATGCAGTTCTTCCTCCTCTCAAGCAGTTGCCAGCCGCTGCTAGGAAAAGCTGCCGGCGCGCCTGTCAATCGTCTCGCAGGACCCCTCCCACCATCTTTACCTTTTGTCCAATAGGAGGCGCAGTAGCGTCGCCGCGTGACTCGCGGGGTGAGTTCTGGCCCTCGAGTTGATTGGCTGAGGTCAGGTGGGATGTTCAGTGTGGAGGCGGTGGGGGTCGAAACTCGGGAAGGAAACGAAGGGAGGCTGAAAGCTTAACGAGGCGAGTTAGATTTCGAGGTGTAGGCTGCTCTTGTTACCTCGGTGGCCGTGACGTTCCTTAGGAGCTGTAGTACATGATGGAGCACAAAGATTGTTTAAGGGGAAACACTGGAAGAAACACTGAGCACAAGTGCGATGTAGCCAAGACCAGTGCGAGTTCTAATAAGGGGAAACACTGGAAGAAACACTGAGCACAAGTGCGACGTAGCCAAGACCAGTGCGAGTCCTAAAAAAACACGAGGGCACCGAAAGACACCACCGCCTTTCTCCGAAGCACAGCAGAAATGCCTCGGAGAAAGGGAGCGTCCTTTTCGGAATCGGGGGCGTGTTTTGCTGTTGTCTCCTCCCTGAGACTTTTCGCAAAAAACACGCCCCCCGATCCGAAAAGGACGGGGCATGATTGGAGTGACGGGACCTCTTCTCCAATGACTGGCCAGCATTTACTAGGCCAGCCAATGGAGAACAGGGTAGAAGAGGGGCGGGTTCAAGCCCCTCTTCTCCCAAGTCATTATCTCTCGCGAGCGAGACTGCGCAAGCGCAGCCATCGCTAGCCGAGACCTAAAAAAAAAGCAGCACCAGGGAGGTTGTTAAAAGTGGAGCGAGCTTCCCTCGAGCTGCCAGCTTGCCTTTCCCCTCGGCAGCCTGCAGCCAGTCCCCAAATTGCCAGGCTCTGTAATTACCAGAGTGCGCCTGTTTAAGTTAAAAGCTTTTTTTTTTCTAACTCTAAATGAAACTCGAGGAGGGACCGGTCTGTCCTCTGCTTATCTGGGGAGTCACTTTCTGGTCAGCCCTCTCGATTCATCTCTCTTAGATTTAATCAGCATTAAGGTA
>NC_140579.1:915323106-915528106 GCF_964204655.1 Triturus cristatus | reverse complement strand
CAGTCGTCCCGAGCTGCTGTGGAAATGTGCTGGGCAGAGAGGGGTGACGGCATGGTGCGCAGGGCATTTGGACCTGTTGAGCAGCAGCATCCAAGGGCCTGGAGCCACCCGACCCCTCCCGCTCGGGTCAGACACCTGGGGGGCACGAGCTGCCGGGGCCGCTCGGCCATCGCTCTGCTGGGTAGGGACTCCTGCCAGGCGGCAGGCCCTCGAGTCGGACGGTCCATGCGGGGTGGAAGCGCTTTACTCAGAACAATAGCCGAGGCTGGCCAAGCAGTCCATCCCTAAACAGACCGAGAGTGCCCAATCGATCAGAGTACGGCTGGGGCATCCCCTGGCAGGCCACCCTGCGCAGGGGGTATGCTGGCTTAGCGTCCCTGCCTGCTCCCGGGGCAAGCAGACTCAGAGAAAAAGGACCATCGGGAAGGGGCTGAGAGGCAGATGCGTAACCGGGCCCCTGGGGGCCCAGGCGGGTGGGCCCGGGTGCTGCCTTCCCCCGTCTCTGCATCACCGGACCTCACGGAGGTCTGACTGAGCAAACTTGGAGAAAATGGACTATCGGGAAGGGGCTGAGAGGCAGGTGCGCAACCGGCCACTGGGGGCCCCGGCAGGCGGGCTCGGGTGCTGCCTTCCCCCGTCTCAGGATCACCAGACCTCACGGAGCTCTGTGTGAGCAAACTCGGGGAAAATGGACCATCGGGAAGGGGCTGAGGGGCAGGTGCGTAACCGGGCCCCTAGGGGCCCCAGCGGGTGCTGCCTTCCCCCATCTCAGCATTGCCGGACCTCATGGAGGTCTAACTGAGCAAACTCAGAGAAAGAGGACCATCGGGAAGGGGCTGAGAGGCAGGTGCATACCCAGGCCCCTGGGGTCCCCGGCAGGCGGGCCCGGGTGCTGCCTTCCCCGTCTCAGCGTCGCCAGACCTCACGGAGATCTAACTGAGCAAACTCAGAGAAAAAGGACCATCGGGAAGGGGCTGAGAGGCAGGTGCGTACCTGGACCCCTGGGGGCCCCGGCGGGCGGGCCCGGGTTCTGCCTTCCCCTGTTTCAGAATTGCCGGACCTCACGGAGGTCTGACTGACCCACTCCCTAGTAATCCGGAGGAAAATTACCCCCCTTTCTTGTAATCCGTGCACACGAGGTGACAGAGGGGACCCAAGGCGCGAATGTACCCGACCTCCTAGAGCCCTCGCTGGGATCGGGGAGGCAAATGGACCCTCATCGGGACTTCCAGGCAAGCCCGGTCATCTGGTCACCCCATTGGAAAGCATTGCGCGCGATCAGATGGCCGAGGGGATAGGCGCGACGAGATGGCTGAAGGGATAGGCGCGACCAGATGGCCGAGGGGACAGGCGCGACCAGATGGCAAAGGGGAAAGGCGCGACCAGATGGCCGGGCTCGAAAGGGAAGCTCGAAAGAGAAGCCATCTGGTCGCTCTGTGCTCCAACAAAAGAGTGAGCGGGCGCCGGGGCATGGGGGACCGGAGGCCCAGGGCCCCAGCTGGGCCCCAGCCATGGAGGCTGCGAGGGGGACCCGACGGGCCCTCCGACCCGGGGCCCGCGGACACCTTGACAAGCAGGGGAGGCCTGCACGGGACCGACAGACCCCTTTCCCGGGCCCCCTGGCGGAGCGGTATGCCGGAGGACGGGGCCCAGGGCCGGAGCACCCAACCCAGGGCCCGGTGGGGCCCCTGGACCCTGCCTGGGCTCCAAGGCCTGGGGGCGCAAGGGAAGCCTCCCCGGGCCCACCGGACCCTGTCCCGGGCACCCTGTCATGCGGCAGGACCCAGGACGTAGTCCGGGGTGGGGAAGCCGCCCTCCCCGGGGCCCTAAGGGCCCCCGGCTGGAGCTCGTGAACCCAGCCAAGCAAAGGGAGGCTTCCCGAACACAACGGAACCCCGTCCCAGACCTTTGGCAGTGCTGCAGGCTGGGGGATGGGGCCCAGGGCTGGAGCCCCCGACCCAGGGTCCGGCGGGGCCCCTTGACCCAGCCGGAGCTCCCAGGCCCGGAGGCGCAGGGGAAGCCTGCCCGGGCCCGCCGGACCCCGTCCAGGGAGCCCTGCCACGTGGCAGGACACAGGACGGAGCCCGGGGTGGGGAGGCCGCCCTCCCCGGGGCCCTCAGGGGCCCGGCCGGAGCTCCTGAACCCAGCCAAGCAACGGAAGGCTCCCCGGTCTCAACAGAACCCCGTCCCGGGCCTTTGGCAGTGCCGCAGGCTGGGGGACAGGGCCCAGGGCCGAAGCACCCGACCCGGGGCCCGGCAGGGCCCCTGGACCCAGCCGGGGCTCCAAGGCCCGGAGGCGCTGGGGAAGCCGCCCCAGGCCCGCCAGACCCCGTCCCGGGCACCCTGCCACGTGGCAGGACCCAGGATGGAGCCCGGGGTGGGGAGGCTGCCCTCCCCGGGGCCCTCAGGGGCCCCGGCTGGAGCTCCTGAACTTAGCCAAGCAAGGGGAGGCTCCATGGCCACAACGGACCCCGTCCAGGGCCTTTGGCAGTGCCGCAGGCCGGGGGATGGGACCCAGGGCCGGAGCCCCCGACCCGGGGCCCAGAGGCGCAGGGGAAGCCTCCCCAGGCCCGCCGGACCCCGTTCCGGACACCCTGCCACACGGTAGGACCTCGGTGGCTCCGCTTCCTGGGGGCTCGGGGACCACGGCTGGGACTCAAGCCCGGGGAAGGACCACCGGAAGGACCACCGGAGCTCTCGGGGGATGACTGCCCGGGAACCATGGAGCCTGTACCGGGCACTTTGCCATGCCGTGGTCTGGAGGAGAGAGCCCCGGACGCCTAGGGAGGTGTTGCCCGGGCATAGCCCATCTGGTCCCCGCTTGAGAACCGCCATCCCTGGGAGGGGCGTCCTGGCATACCCTGCCCCTAGTAATCCGGAGGAAGGCTACCCCCCTTTCTGGTAAACCGTGCGCACCGAGTGAAGGAGGGGACCCTAGGCGTGGAGGCGCTCGACCTCCTGGAGCCCTGGCTGGGATCGGAGAGGGCAATTAGCCCTCATCGGGACTTCCAGGTCGGCCCGGCCATCTGGTCGTCCCATTGGAAAGCATTGCGTGCGACCGGATGGCCGAGGAGATTGGTGCGACCAGATGGCCGGGACCGAAAAGATGCCAATCTGCCCGACCCGAGCCTTCGCGGGAGGGCTCCCGCCTGCCCTTGCAGGGCTCGGGGTCTGCAGGGCTTGGGGGCTGCAGTGCTCGGGGGCTGCAGGGCTCGGGGGGGCTGCAGGGCTCGGGGGCTGCTGCAGGGCTCGGGGGCTGCTGCAGGGCTCGGGGGCTGCAGGGCTCGGGAGCTGCAGGGCTCGGGAGCTGCAGGGCTCGGGAGTTGCAGGGCTCGGGAGCTGCAGGGCTCCGGGGCTGCAGGGCTCCGGGCTGCAGGGCTCGGGGGCTGCAGGGCTCGGGGGCTGCAGGGCTCCAGGGCTGCAGGGCTCCGGGGCTGCAAGGCTCCGGGGCTGCAGGGCTTGGGGCTGCAGGGCTTGGGGGGCTCAGAGACCCCACGCTGGGCCTCAGGCATGGAGAGGCCCGCAGGAACTCCTGCGGGACTTCCAGGCCGGCTCGGCCATCTGGTCGCCCCATTGGAAAGCATTGTGCGCGACCAGATGGCCGAGGGGAGAGGTGCAATCAGATGGCCGGGACCGAAAGGACTCCCATCTGCCCACCCGAGCCTTCGCGCTAGTGTTCACGCCTTCCCACGCAGGGCTCGTGGCTCTGCTTCCCGGGGGCTCGGGGACCACGGCTGGGACTCAAGCCCGGGGAAGGACCACCGGAGCTCTCGGGCCCGGATGCCCAGGGAATGACTGCCCGGGAACCATGGAGCCTGTCCCGGGCACTTTGCCACTCCGCGGGCCAGAGGAGGGAGCCCCCGGAGGGAGGGGAGGTGTTGTCCGGACATAGACCATCTGGTCCCCGGCAAAGAACGGCCAGCCAGAGGGTTGGTGTTCCAGCATACCCTGCCCCTACTAATCCGGAGGAAAGCCACCCCTCTTTCTGGGAACCCGTGCGCACCGAGACAAACAGAGGAATCTAGGCCCGGATGCACCTGACCTCCTGGAGCCCTGGCTGGGATTGGGGAGGCGAATGAGCCCCCATCGGGACTTCCAGGGCAGCCCGGCCATCTGGTCGCCCCATTGGAAAGCATTGCATGTGACCAGATGGCCGAGGGAAAGGTGCGACCAGATGGCCGGGACCGAAAGGACTCCCAGCTGCCCGCACCGAGCCATACCGGTAGGGCTCCCGCCTGCCCTTGCAGGGCTCCGAGGCTCTGCACCAGGGACCCTTGTCCCGGGCAGATGGACACTTGGCAGGTCGCAGGACGTGGGCTCCCAGGCCCTAACCGAAACTCAGGAGGCCCGGGCCGATCCCTGTTTCTCAACCCAGCCAGGCCAGGGAGATCAGGGAGCCTGCCCAAGCACGAGGGACCCCTGTCCCTGGCACACGGTCCCTAAGGTTGTGTGCTCGTTTTCCACAATTTTAATCAAAATTCTGCGTAGTTGCGCTGCGCAAAGTCCGCCCAGCCCTACTCAGGACGTGCGCTCGTTTTCCACAATTATTTTCAAAATTCTGCGTAGTGGCGCTACGCAAAGTCCGCCCAGCCCTAGCTAAGATACCACAATTGCAGTGAGGCAGTGTGGCAGGACAATTCAAACAACAATCTCCTTTGCTGCTTATGGGGGTGAGGGGCTAGTTGATGGCAGGTATGTGTGTGTTTTGGGGTATATTATTTGCTGTACCTCGGTCCATATTCTACTGACTCCACAATTGTGCTGTGAAAAATGCATGTTGTAAAACTGTGCCCTTTCAAAACAGAGTTTCATGTATGCGTACCAACAAGTGAACACTATGAAAGTTGCAGCACTTTTATTGGAGTTGAACCCTTGACTACCTCTCCAAAAATAAATGATAAACTGGCTTACGTCAGTAATTCGAAAAACTACACCTAGGTGCGCACCCATGGTGCTCACAGGATGCTAAAACTGCACCCACCTGCCAGCCTATCAGCCCCAACGAAAAGAAACAACCTGAAGACTGTATGATTGTCTGTGCAACTCATGTGATTGCCCCAGAGAGCCACAGTGAAGACATGCAAGAACAAGCAAACAGAATGAGGATCAGCAAATCCTAAGACCAATAACTGGAGAGAACGTTCCCCATCACTAAACTTCTTGGTGGGAACCTAGAGCTCCAAGTGCACACTGGCCTGTGTTCACTGTGACTTCAGTGGCAGCGTCACTGGTCTAGTATAGAAGTGCAGGTACAATGTCCTTAGCTTTTTTGCCACCCTCTAAAAATCCTTTAGGGCATGAGGGGCCCAGCAACTGGCTATCACTGTCCCCAGATCCTGAACTGAATGGCAGAACCCCAGGTTCATCTTTCACTTTGAGCCATCTAGGTCAGGCGAGCAAGTCCTTTCTTGAAACCCCTAATCCACACCAACAACAAGAGGGATTCTCTGGGGAATAGAGGTTGTTGATGCGAAGAGATGTTTAGGATTCCTATGCAAAAGGCAACTAGTCCTTCCACTAGGCCAAGCCAGTCAGTGGTGCGTAGGTTGGAGTCATTTTTAGGTCTCGGCTAGAGAAGGCTGCGCTTGCGCAGTCTCGCTCGCGAGATTTAATGACTTGGAGAAGAGGGGCTTGAACCCGCCTCTCTTCTCTCCTCTTCTCCATTGGCTGGCCTCTTAAATGCTGGTCAGTCATTGGAGAAGAGGTTTGTCTCTCCAAACAAGCCCCGTCTTTTTGCGATTCGGGGGCGTGTTTTTTTCGATTCTTTCTCTTTTTTGAAGCCCGCCCCTTATTCACTGGTGGGCGTTTTTTTTTTTTTACAGACGTTCTCGTGTTCACTCGGGAGGAAGGCAGGCGTGATGCAGCCTCGGCTTCCAATTCCCGACGACGAACCCGTAGTGGAAGTTGCTGCATTACAAACCCCAATGGAAACTAACAACATTTGTGTGAGTGCAAAATTGTGCCACTTGGGCTCCAGTACACTTCCCAGACCAGGCGCACCCACCCCCATAGTCCACTCCCCTCTTCTGGAGTCCCGAACTTCAGGAAACTTCCTGCGGGGTTTGCAGCGGTAGTTGTAGTAGAACAGCCCCTTACAGGCACCAGGACCTACAATATCGAATTTAAGACTTACCTGACTTGTCTGGAGAGTTTAACAGTCCCTCATTACACTCAAAAGTACTTCAGAAAACCTTAAATCAACATATGTTAAAACGAAACCTGGTTGAACGGTAAAGCGTGCCATGGGAGGATCTACGCTGTGTCTACGCAGCAGCTGTAGCACATATAAAGCCTATGATTGGTTGCAAAAGTGAATGACACGCCTGTAAATAGGGTCTCAAATGTGCATAAAATGCTTGGCCTGCTTGTCCGGAAGTGTCTGCTTGTAGTGCCCCGGAAGTCATTACCGTTGAGGTTTTAGGATTACGATAGTGATTGTATGGCTCGATCTGAGCTGTTTCTTGTTGTGTTACGGACGTTCTGACAGCGGACCCAACTCGTGCACTTAGAGCTCCCCCTTGTGACTTAGACGTCAGTGCCTGAATGACTGTCAGCGTTTTCACAGCGCTAAGCATACATGAGCCCTGAAATGGAAGGAGTTGGTCTGTGAGGTTTTTCCTCATCCATGTGTAGTGCGGCCAGCGCAGCAAGGTATATATTGAAGCCCCCAAAAACCTAGACCGAGAGTTCCTTAGAGAAGGGACATCGCTGTTGCGGGTTTTGGGGGGAACTCGAAAATCGGATTAAAATGAGTGCTGCGGGGTGATCACTTCAACGTTAAAACAGCTTCGATTATCGAAAACACGCTGACTGGCGTGCTTGGGACCCTAAATGAGGTGACTGGATCATGTTTTTAGATCTTATATAGCTAAAGGTTTTGTGGAGCTTCACGGACCCAGAACAGGTGCAAATGGGTAGCGCAAGCTTCATTCACACATAAAACAAGTACAACAGATCACCAACAGTGTAAACCTACAGTTCCAGTAACATTTGTGTGATTTTTTTTCGAGGGTTGAATATTCATGCTTGCAGTTTGCCGTCAATGTCTGTAATATCTCTAGGGGTTGAAGGTGCTTATAATGCATGGATGTTGACAAACAGAGGTATTCTACCCTGTCTTATGCTGATGCTTTTATCAGTATCTCTGCAACTCAGTTTCGCGCAGAATGGTTTTCCTGTCTGCCTGCACCTGTTCTGCTCCTTTATCAGTTTGGGCATCGCTTAATGTAGAGCTGGTGGTGCTTCTGTCCCCGTTACGTCAGGTAGTGGCTGTGTTGCCTTTGGAAGTGTTTCCCTCACCTGTGCTGTAGTCGGTAGACCATTCCTAATTTAAATCTTGTTGTCTTCATACCCACAGAGGCTAACACACACACACACACACACACACACACACACACACACACGTCTGTGGCTGCAGGCGGGGTTGGGCTCCCCCAAACACTTCACCTGTGTAATGACTGGGCACCGACCATGGAAGGAAGGGACACCAGCCAGCATCCACTGCACCCTACGATGGGCACTCCAGGTCGGGACGGACGGTAGAAGAGCGATGTGGGGCCGGGGCCAGGTCAGCCCTCGCGCCCTTATTATCCGAAATCTCAGCACATGTATCCGCCTTTGTACATCCAGAGACTGCCCCATTCCGCCTCTTCTACGCTCTTCACTCCCTTCAGTTCAAGCCACAGGTGAGCTGGAGAGAGTCTGGGACATGCCGGGAGTAGGAACAGGCCCTGGTCCCGTGCTCACGCATCACGGACCCGTTAGGACTAACCACTGCCAACCAACCGAATGATGCTTCATCACAGGGAACTAGTGGAGTTCCGCCCCGGCACCCCTCTGCGCCCCTTGTTCTATACTATTGTTTTAGGGTTCGTGACACGCTTTCTGTTGCTTAATTGGCACTAGATGGATAGAGGTCAGTTGATCCTGGGCAGAAACTCACAAACCACACAGGCTCAGCAAGGCCCAACACAGGCACTGAATGAATGTGTAACTTCAGGTTCAAGCAGGGAGTGTGTGTATGTGTGTGCCTCTGTGTGTGTGTGGCCCTGTGTGGGTGGCTTTTTTTGTAGGTGGCTCTATGCGTGGGTGGCTCTGTCTGTGTGTGGGTAACTCTGTGTGTGTGTGTAGGTGGCTCTGTGTGGGTGGCTCTATTTGTGTGTGGGTTGCTCTATGTGAATAGCTCTGTGTGGGTGGCTCTGTGTGTGTGGGTGGCTTTGTGTGTGGGTGCAAATGCAATAGGTCTCGCATTTGAGAGAGATTAAGCTAGTGACATTGTAAATAACAATGCTGTTTCTTTAAATGTTTTAAAAACAAAAACATAAACAAAAATAATGCCATGAGCAATGCCAATAGCTCTAACTTTAACAATGCCGAGACCATTGCATTGTAAATGCTTGTTAGGTCTTGCCTACAGACAGCTGTAGCAGTCTATTGTCTAAAGACCTATTGTAGACCATACCAACACTTACCGTGGAGTTTAGGTTGGCTCGCAGCTTTCTTTTTATTCAATAGCTTTCCTTCCATTTCTTGCGTTTGTCCGTTTGATTGGATGACTTGTATCATTCCACTGTTCACATTCACGGGGAACTAGTGCTTTCTTTTGCTTTCCGCACTCAGTAGCTGTGCATGTGTTTCCTTGCTCACTGCACCGTTTCGTTTCAGTCCTACATCACTATTCATTACTTGCTTCTCAGCTGCTTTTCCTTTATGTTTGGATTCCACTCTTTGCGGCCTTTCTTACTCCCTGCACCATGGTTGATTTTTTGCCCTGTATCATATAAATATGTTGAATCGACCCTCCAACTCCTTCGTTGCTTTTGCAGCAATTACTTTCATAGCTACCCTGCACTTTCATGTTGCATGGATTATCACTAGCTCATCTTGCAACATAGGAAAAAACTTCGAAATGCATTTTTATCAATATAATTTCCATTTCACATATATTGTGTTGTCTCTCGAGGCCTTCATTGCTCCCATGCGTAAACTTCTTCCCTTTGAATACATTGGGAATCTTGCAATCACTGTGCTTACCCAATTAAAAAATGCAGTGGATGTTTCCGAGACCGTTTCATTTGCATCTAAATCTCGTCTCTTTCATTGTAGTTGTGTATTCACATACTTTCAACCTTGCCCATAGATGTACACAATTTGCACAAAACACTCGAAGAGTGCACGTTTTATTTGCTATTTGTGGTGCTTTTGCTTCATATTCAGGCGCGCTCCAGCCCTCCTCCTGAATGCATAATTTCCTGGAAACTGGATTGAGTTTTACCGTCTCTGAAGTGCAATGCTGTGGCTCCTGTACCCTTTATTTGAGGCGGGATACATGTCATGGAACCGACGAGGCACCAGGTACACAATAGTCCTGCTTCCAACACACCATAAAATGGAATATTAGAATGTTAGAGTTTACATCTGGTTACCGCATCATTTTAGTGACTTAGCCGCAAAGCTGCCTGCCTCACTGCTACCTTATGACTTAAATATTCATTTATAGATAAAGGGAGGGCAGCCTTTGTACATGCCGACATTACGCCACACCTATATAAAAAGAAAGCCAATTAACTCGCTCCACAACAATTACGTTCATGGTTATTGTGGGAGCAAGAAAGCTCTCATTTCATTCCTTTCACAGATAAGACTTTACTTTGAAGTTTCAAATACATCATAGGAGTAGGGGTGGGCGGAATTTGCGAAAGCGACTTTCGCAAATTATCGCGAAAATGTTAAAAATCTCCGCAAACAAGCGGAAATATCGCGAAGATGCGGAAGTTTTTTTCCCGCCAGTTCGCGATATTTTTTGCATGGTTGCGGGTCGCTAACTTACCTCTGTGGTTGCTCGCGGGCGCGGCCATCTTGTTTTCAGTTGTCTCGCGGTGCATGATCGCGAGAAAAAAGACGTGATCGCGCGACGCATGACGTCACTGCGGACGCGAACGGTCGCGAGACAGCGCAAATGGCTAAAACAATACAACATCTCATGGAGAACGCGACCGGATCGGGCAAACTTGTCGGCGAACGCGGGGATTCAGGTAAGGCGATCGCGCGCGCGCGAGAATGTATTATTTTACAGCGCGAGCAAGAACCAAATTATCGCAAAGCTGCGGAATGCGGAAAATTTGACATTTCTGCGCTCTCCGCGGAACGCGGAAATGCCAAATTATCGCAAATTCCGCGAACGGAACGGAAATTTTGCCCAGGCCTACATAGGAGCCGCTCCGCGCCACTGCCTGCAGTCAACACCGCCAAGCACGTTTCACTCCAGCGCTCGGTGCGCTCCACATGCCTCCTGCCAACTAACCTACACGCCTGCTCCTGGCTGCAATAGGTTTATCAAGGTTACGTACATTGGCGGCATGCACTGATCGGCAAGAGCGTATATTACTATGTTTAAATCTTAAGTCCCATAGACAGAGACTGCACGTTTTATTGCGGGTGCGTTTCTTTACAAAGCCAATTACTTTGGTTCTGTTAGGGCAGCTGAGCAGCGTCCTCACTCCACGACGTCCCATTCCGAGCCTGCTGCTTTCGCTAAGGGGCAAGCAGCTCATCTTTGCAAACAGATTCCATTGACCAACCAAGCACTAATTCCCCCACCAAAAATTCAGTACAAAACTAGTCCCAAAATCTTATCACACACTATCACACATGTCGGACATGTTCTCCTTACCCGTTGCCTCACCACATCACCTCATCTCACCTGCATCAGATTGTCCACAAACCCACACACATAGCTGGACATATCCTAGATGTCATTTTTGCTAATACCGAACTAGTTACCTTTCAAACTATAAACCTGGTCACATGGTCAGACCACCACTTGCTTGCTTTCCAACATAAAACAACACTAAGCGGCTCACCTAAAACTACCTTTCATCCATCCACCTATCGGCCGTGGAACAAACTCAATTTGGAACACTTAAAAACACAACTAACATCCAGTACAAATCTGGAAACAATAAATTCTGTGAAAAAACTATAGAAGTGGCTACAGGAAGCTTTTGACATCCTGATACCACTCAAAACCACACAGCAGAACAAAAGAAACAAGCATTGGCATAGCCAATAGGTCTCGCCTTTTATATATTTAAGCCACCAGCTATGCAAACTTGCCTCAGGGCAGCTTAAGAGCTTCAAGTTCAGCTGCTTCAAGTGCTGCCATCAGGAGCAGTGCCTGGGCGTGGAGATGCCAGAGTCAAGTGTGCCGAACGTCCCTTAGTGCCAGACAATGTATGTCTTATTCCATTAGGACACTGAATCTTTTACAGTGAATACAAATGTTACACTTTATGAAAACTGGGGTTCTGCCTGTGCTTTATAGGAACTGAACACTATCCAAGTGGTGTCTGTATCTTACTATCCGCCACACCACCTCCTTTCAGGAGTGAGCCAGGATTGCTCGCCCTCACTAGTCACTTAAAGGTAAACCTAAATAGAAGTTTCTTGCTATTCAGTAAGCTTGCAGTAGTGCGTGGTTCCGGAGAAAAATGTAAAACGTGTTACGATAAGTGCTCAACTGCCGCAGAGTCCCTCAAACCCTGGAGAACTAGCCTGACACAGGGGAGTAATGGAAGCCCCTGTGGTGTGAGAGAGGGACAACCATTCAGCCCCCCCTCCACTTCATCCCAAAGCCAATGAATATCTGTGATTTGGGAGAATAAAGGGCCCTTCTTCACATTTTGCACGTGGTGGGTGGAAGATGGGGGCGGGGGGGTTAAGTGTTACACCTCTGGCCTGACACAATAAAAAGAAAGACAACTAATGTGGAATGGGCTAACTGAGGTAGCACATCCTTACAATGAGCATTGTGAAAAGTAAAAAATGACCAAGCCACGTATTTCATGAGGTTACCAAATACACCCCCCGCCCCATCTCACCAACCAGAAGAAACTTCCAGCAGTTCAAGATAACCCTTCTGCCGGGATAGTCCCAAAGACAATAGACACCACCACATGTTCTGCGCAGAAGCCATTTTAACAAATGTTTTTCCTCTGCGGGGATTTCCAAGGCTTTCAATAGACACACAGATTACACTGAGTCATGCAGGCTACCTCTCCAGAAGCGCCAAAAAACTGCTTTGTGACGAGAGAAAAACCACCATCCTTGCGCTCCGAGAACCTAAAAAAAAGTGATCTCTAAAGATTGGACCACACGGAAATCAAACAGTGTAAGACCCCTCTAATTTGAGGTTTGCGGATAATGCCAGACCACCTCCGTGTGAGGCTAACAAGCACACAGTAAGAAAAAAAAAGTTTCAACATCAGTGCTTATAAAGCCTACATTTTCTCTCTTTAAAAAACACGCAGCTGTGCCTTTAAATACAATAAAAACGCGCCCAGTTCCTGGCATGTTCCTCCACACGTTTTCTGTAGTGACAGACCTGGCCAACTCTCTCCGCATAAATAATGTAATCTAAAATGATGGACATGTGGCGGTCACACTGTAAATCAACTAACTGCTGCTTGTTTCAGTAAAGTATCCCTGTGCCGAAGCCATTTGCTCGGATACCTCCGTGTCTAGCCAGCGCTATATAAAACTCATCAAATAAACAAATAAATTTAGGCCCGGACACCAAAAGTGACCGAACAGCGGTGTGAGATCAGATTACGAGTATACAGTCTATCAGGCACGCCTGGCATGGCACATCAAACGACAAGCAAAAGCATGGCACGGCGCTCTGCGTGTAACCTGACCCACCAGGAATGCAGCTGCCACCCTGCGCGCTACTGCTCGCTCCCGAGAACAAAACGCCATGGGAGTGACACATTGGAAAGGAGGTGGGACATGCACCCGCCTTTGGCCATTTGCTTGCTTTCATTATTGAAAGCCACACAAAAAGGCCAATCCAATGTGTGGGAGGAGTCAGACCCACACGGAGAAGTTTGGAAAAGTTTGGAGTGCTCACAAGAAGCCTCTCATAGAGCAGTGCTTGTGCGCTGCGCTAGGATCGACCTAAAAAAGCGCCTTGGAGAAACATAGCGATAAAAGACATAAAACAACAAATTAGAAAGCTGCAACGTACCTGGCTCAAAACAAACGCCAAACAAGACAAACTTCACCTACAGAAAATTAACAGATTATACCAGTCAGCTATCGAATAAGCTAAGAAAAGGTACTATTCAAACAGAATTCAAAATGTTAAATGTGCAAATAAAGAATTCTATCAAATACTCAATGAATTTCGCAAACCAAATTGCCTAGAAGGAACTCATCCTGTTACTCAAGATTTCAAAGACAAACTGGCAAATCATTTTACAGACAAAGCAGACAGATTGGACTCTTACTTAAAACGGAAACAAAGCGCCAGCACTAACCCTTGTACAAAACAACAATCCAAGAATACTCTAACCCAGCCTCTTCGTTCCTTCCAACACATCTCACACAATGAATTTATGGACCTGGTCAAAGCAAGCAGGCCTGCTGGCAGCCCTTCTGACCCGTGTCCATCACAAACTTTCAAGACAATGCTTTTAACAACCTCTGCTACCACTCCAGTAAGAAGAATAATCAACGATTCCTTATCTACTGGAATATTTCCAGAAGAACTCAAAAAGTCACACATACGCCCTTAACTGAAGAAAAAAAACCTGGATCCGCTGAACCCTGACAACTACACACCCATTTCCATGGACCTTTCCTGGGCAAACTGAGAGAAAGAGCAGCGTTCGCCCAAATGTCACAATTCATTGAAGAGAATGACATACTCTCAGACTTCCAAACAGGATTCCGTCTGGGAAGAGGCACTGAATCTGCCCTCCTTGCCATCTGGGATGACCTGAAGAATACAGTAGACCGCAATGGGGTTGCTGCGCTACTCCTCTTGACCCTCTCGGCTGCTTTTGACACAGTTGACCATGACACTCTGAAACAAAGACTCTATGAAGCGGGCATAGAGCGAACTGCTCTAAACTGGATCGCGTCCTACCTTCAAAGCAGAACTAATGTCATCTATACCCCACCTTTCCCATCCAAACCATACTCCACAAAAGCAGGGGCTCCTCAAGGCTCTATCATCTCGCCCATGCTTTTCAACATCTACATGAAGACATTACCGGTACTGATCAATCAATTTCACCTCACGTGCTATAACTATGCAGATGACATGCAAATACTCCTTCAGCTGGGATGCCCCAAAGACATTGGAAAATCCCCAATTTCGGTTGTCTCAGAGCTGTGGATCAGTGGATGACTTGGAGCTATCTCAAACTGAATGCTTCCAAAACGGAAATAATCACGTGTGGCGATTGGAAACATTATGACCCACTCGCCGCCTGGCCTGATGAACTGGGATCACCGCCTAAAGTATCGAAGGAAGTAAGAAACCTCGGAATGACCATGGACTTCAAGCTATCGATGAATGCCCAAGTGGACGAACTAGCAAGATCAAGCTTTGTCATTATAAAAATGCTACAACAAATTTTCCCTCATTTGGTATTTCCACACAAGGTCCAAGCTACCATCTCCCTTGTTCTGTCCAAACACGATTACGCCAATAGCCTCTTCCACGGAATCACCTTTAACAACCATGCAAAGACTACAAAGGAGTCAGAACTCAGCTGCTAGACTACTCTTTCATATCAAACCACAAGACCACATCTCACCTGCCTTGAAAGTCCTGCATTGGTCACCGGTTGCCAGAAGATCCACTTTCAAGCTGCTTTGAATCACCTACAAAGCAATACATGGAATGGGACCGCTCTTCATCAGGAATAAAATTACAAAACACATTCAACAAAGAAACCTCTAAAGGGGCACTTCGCCTCAAAATCCCAAGATACAAGAAAAAAAACATGGGTGGCACATCCTTTTCTGTTTAAGCAACCAAACTATGGAACTCTTTACCCCCAACATAAGATCCACTGATAGCCACCTTATCCTCAGAAAACTACTCATGAATTGGCTCTTCCCCACATAAGCACCATACGCAAACAGAAATTTACTGCATATCCCTCTGTATATAAGCATTAACTTTTCACTATAGATATGCACCTATCTTTGTGTATTGCTTTGTATAAACATGTAGAATAAGTATGTTGTTAACAAAAAAAAATTAAAGTACAATAACACTTGAAAACCGGAGTTTATATGGTTCATCTTCGGTCTACATGTACTTGCTGCCATTGTGCATCTATGTACCTTTCATGTACTTGGATCTGTGCGTTTGTTACTTTTCTCCTGAAAAAGCATATCCAATGCACTACCATATTTCTTATCCTGTAGCTCTATCAATATCTTTAATCTACATATTGTTGGAAAGTGGGTTATTGGTAGGGGCAAATGTAGGTCTTCCACTGGCAATAAGGCCATGAACACATGATAGGACTCAGCATAGGTCTTAGAAAATTATTCCTATGCTCAACCCTTGGTAACATGGCTGTCAGCAGACAGGTATGTAAAGCATTCAAAAACACCATTTCAGTAAATAATTAAGACACAACACATAATAAAAATCCAACACCAATTTATAAACATAGGAAATATTTTTATCTTTACAATGATACCAAAACGACAAAAATCCAATGTAGGGAACCGGATATATGAATTTTCAAAGATTTAGTAAAATTTAGCACTTAGAAGATTATAGCACCATATTGTGATATCTGCTCGCAATAGACCGGGTAAAAGTCAAAGTTTCAGGCCGACCGCGATTGAGCCCTGGGTGGCTACAGCTCACAGCAGGTACCGGTCTCAGTTTCTACCTTCACACGTAGAAACTTTTCTGGAGCTTTTCTCCTCGAGGCCCCTCGAAGCTCCCAGCCAGTCCGGATTCGGTGAGGGTTCGCCGGATTGCCTTTTGACGAGCTCCCGGTCAACTTCCCTGGAGCGGACTTAGAAACTTTTACTTTAGCGCTTCAGCGGGGCAACCCAGAAATCAAGGCCGACACGCGATGGAAGGCAGGCGGCTTGGCGTTTGCGGTTGCGGTTGCTCCCGGTCACCTTTTCTACGAGCGGACTTAGAAACTTCTCTGGAGCTTTTTCTCGCGGGGTCTCTCGATGCTCCTCGTGTAGCCGGATCTGGTGAGGGTTCACCGGCTTCAGATTTCTCCTAGTCCCGGTCAAACTCTGGAAGTTGGACCGATGGAGCTTTTAGCGGGATGAACCTGGGTGGCTTGGCCGGCTCGCGGTTGAAGGCAGGTGGCCTGGCTGACCAGGTTGAGTCGGTCCTTCTATGGAGCTTTTTCCAAAGTTGCTCCAAAGTTCTCCAAACTTCTTGAACTTCTTCCTGAAGTTCCTCAAGGGGTCCCAAAGTGTCTCAAACTCACTCCAAGGGTCTGTAAGCTCCAAGATGGTCCTTGAAAGTTGAGGACTTCAGTCCCCACAATCCACTGGTACAAAACCCTTATAAATCCACTGGTGATTCTCCAAGGTGCAGATTTAGTTGGTGATGTTCCAGATGAGCTCTTTTAAGCTGTAGCTTTCAGGGAGTTCACTTTTTAGTTATTTTTCAGCAAGATAATCCATAGGGCTGTAGTTTCAGATGATGCAGTCTTCAGAGGCCAGGCCTTAGAAATCTTTGCACAGCAAAACTTCTCAACAGGGCACTTCTTGCTTCAGTAAGTTTCAAGCAGCAGATCTGGAGGGCTCTGCCCCTCTCCGATACTTATTCCAAGTTCTCTGGGTCAGGCAGGAGGTCACTTCTGACCAATGGGAGCAGGGTAACTCCTCAAAGATATGACCACATCCTGTAGAGTGTGGCATTATTTTGTCCCAGAGTGCATCAAATCTTCCAAATTCATAATGGCTGATTTTCCAACAAGGAGGTAAGAGCTGGCTAAACACACCTCCAGGATGACTAATTTACTTTGACTCTTCCCCCCTGCATTTGCTCATACCTTCCTTAATCCTACCATCTGCCTAAGGTGGGAAGTTCAGAGTTGTAAATGACATTGTTCTCTGCTCTCCTCTTTGAAGAACATAGTTTACGACTCCTTCCCCTGGCCTGGCATTCCTATGGAACAGCATGCTGCCCTGCCAGCAGAGCTGGTTAACCCCAGGGGCTCTTTATCACCTCTACAAGGCAGCATGGCTAATCCACTTAACTCTGACCAATCAGGACAGACCACTGGAAGGCTGAATTTGGACTTACAAACAAGAAAGTCTTATAACTTCTTGTATGTACACTTTAGGAGAAATTCAACAATATGTGTTGGAGAACGAGGCAGTACCTGTGAGGCCTGCACAAATAACATGACTACATCTGTCCTTCACTGGGAACAAAACACTCAATTGTAGCGCCTGCAGAGCAGTCTGAGGCTTACTCAAGGGAGGTGGTGTGGGCTAGTAATCGCCATTTGCAGGTGCGCAGAAATAACACTCAATAATTGATTGTCCAGTCTGTACTTTGCTTTATAAAAGTAATAGTACATTTATTACACACACACATTACTCAATACTATGCACCAATTTACAAATATACATAAGCTGTTGGAATTACTTTGTGACATTGCATAACATCTCCACCCCTCCCACAGGGGTGGTGGGGTCTAGTACCACCACTCCCATATATGCACACCATCTTGCCCCCAATGCAGTTAGTTGAACATAACCTTGAGCGAGGGCCCTGCGCACTGGCACCATCCCAGTGGCAACCCCCCCCCCCCCATTATCTCAACCAGCATTTAAAATAGGTAACCCTGCCTTGGTGACACATAACCCTGACTGAGCATTTCCTACTGACCATAAAGTATGTACCTTTATATCTTAAGGGATAGCAGTCTGGGGTCTTCACCTAAGTGCAGCAGCAAGAATACATATTTAAGCACACTTTAGAATGACAGTACTCAGCACATTTGTGGATCATTAGAATGCATTGCAAATGCAGCACCTAAAGGAATCACAAATTAATTCATAGGATTAGGCATATACAGCCAGAGACCCTAGCAAGAATGTCTGGCTACATAACCCCACTTTGCTTATGATATCACCTTACACCAGCACTTCACATCACACAGGTGATCCTCAGTCCCTCTAAACGAAATAACCGTTAGTAAATGCATTTCTGGTGCAATTACACCTCTTCACCTGCAGGGCATGCATTTCTCAACACACCCTCAGCTGAAGAACAAAGGTTCCAGCCTAGAAAGTGGTTAGATGTTGACTGAGCCCTTGAGGGGTTATTCTTTCCAAGTCCCCATGTTACTTATGGGGGACTTCCACTTTCGTGCTTGGGGAGACTGCGCTTCTCCAGCAGCTCCCCTGCACCTCTTTCACCAATGAGGGTGACCCCCCTCCTCTGGGGGGCCACCAAGCACCCAAAACGATAATTTCCCCATGCCTTGCAAGGCATTATGGGGCACTTCAGGCTCCTTTTGATGAATATTATAGCAGCGGCTCTCCTGCTGAGTCGGGGAGAGCCATGAAGTGGGCCTCCGGCTGCTGCCCCCTCTCATTGGAGGATCCGGTCCCACCCGGACACCCAGGTGAGTGCTACGGCTCGGGGAGCCCATCCCCGGTCGCTCATGTACATTTTTGGGTGCCCGGTCCCACCCGGGCCCCTTGCCGCATCCTCCACTTTTCCGGGGCCCCGGTCCCACCCGGGACCCCTGCATGCCTTTTTCTGTTGGAGGGCAGCCCGGGGAGCCCACCCCCGGCTGCTCCCGCCGGCTCCCCACCCGGCCAGCACTCTTCTGTGCCGCCGCGGGAGCCGGCGCCTTTCTTCGGGTCTGCCCGCTCCGGCGGGCAGACGCTGGGAATCCCGCGGGTCCTCCTGGACCTCGGGGGAGTGCGACAGCACTCCCCCCGCCTTCTCCTGCCCATCGGGACTCGGAGATGGGGTCCCGGGCCCCCAGGGCCATCTTCATAGGGGGCGCAACAGAGCCCACTGGCTTTGTTTCAGGGCCCGGGGATGGGTCCCGGGCCCCTCCTCCTCCTTTTCACGGGGAGCAGTACAGCGCTCCACGACTTCGGGGCACATCTTCGCAGAGGGCGCAACGGCACTCCCCTGCCTTTACTTCATCGGGGCCCGGGGATGGGGTCCCAGGCCCCTGGGCACACATTTGAGGGGGGCGCGATGGCGATCCCCCTCCTTCCACATCGCTGGGGGCCAGGATGGGCTCCTGGCCCCCTTCTGGGGCAACTTCACGGGGGCGTCATGGCGCCCCCGACTTTGCTTCCTCCTGGGGCAGCCCCTGGTACCTGACCCACCCCGGGGGCATGATTGCGAGCCGCGGCAGAGCCCCACACGCTTCGTCGCCGGTCCCAGGCGGGGTCAAAGGGTGCCTACCTTCCGGGGGGTATATCTTGGCCACCCGGAGTCCAATTTGCTTCATTTTCATCTCCTCTCGATCATCTTGGCCAGCCCCAGCCACTGGGAACATTCTCCTTCGCCCTCTGGGTCTTTGAGAGGGAGGGATTCAGCAGGGAGCGGTCTTCACTGGTTCCCTGCGCCAGCCTTTCGCCTGGCTCTCCTCCTGGGCCTCTCTTCTCCCTGCGCAGAGGTCCCTGCTTCTGCGCACCAGTCCTGGGCTCTTCTTCTGGTGCTGTTCAGGGCCCTGGAGGGTAGTTAGGGGGTTCCTCCTTCCAACAGCCCATTGCCAGGCTCCAGCACCTTCTGCCTCAGCAGACCACACCCCAGAGAGAGCTTCTCTTCCTGTGCAAGCACTTTTTAAAAATTGAATAGGGGGCTGGCAGGAAGTCTCTGTTGGTCCTATCAAACAGCGACACATCACTTCCCTCCTTCTTGTCCAGCCTCTAGGTTTGTTCAAAATGGCGTCGTCCAGGGTCTCTGGCCACATGGGTGCAGCCTGGTGCCTGGCACCCAGTGATGGATGAGCCTGTAGCCCCACCCATCTTCTCTTCCTGGAGAGGAGACCTTAGCTTGTGGAAGAAAGGTTATCAATCCATCCTGCTGAGGTCAGCCCTGGTCTGGTTATGGTTGGCTCAGAGAAATAGGATAGTTCTGTATGACCCAAAAGCAGTACAAATATGACTTTGGACTCTGCAGAATACTTCTTGTCACATCCGCTATGGTGGACTTTAGTGCGTGTCTTGAATCTGTAGGCCTTATGGAAGTTACTCTAGCCCATGGGCTCCACACCCCCATAGGGGAATAATGAAGTGAAAAACAGTAAACCACACTGACTTTCCCTGGCATGTTCCTTCCCAGTATATAAAGCCTATTCCATGTCACCACCCAATTCTGCATAAGTCCTGCCACACCATTCACTCTGTAGCTGCTCCTGGACTGCGCACGCTAGGAATCTCCCTTGCGCAGCCCCTCCACGTGTGCACACACATGTACACCTGTGTCTGCATGTAACCAGCCCGGTGTCCCTTACTCCAGCTGCTGTGCAGTGGCCTGGTCAAGCCAGGGGGACACCAGTAAAATCCCCATGCAGCCTCTTACATCCTGAGTTCACTGTGGGTAAGTCCCCACTTATGAGGCTACCCCATAGAAAAAGCTCACTAATTAGGAGCTCAAAAAGCAAAAAATCTGGGCGGTCTATAGTGTCAGAACCACCTTCTAACAATATGATATTGTTGGATTTATTAATGCCATTCTGGTAAGTCTTTGAATGGTATTTCTAGCCTTTTCCTATCAAGAGCTATTAATGTCGCGTTTCTGCAGGAAACGCATTTAACGAAGCAAGAGGGCATTGCGCTGCAGCGTAGGTGGAGAGGGCAGGTATTTAGCACTGCATACTCTGCGTTTGCGAGGGGGACTCTGATTTGGATAAGAGCGGGCACCCCCTTTCAAGTAGTGGGGCACACAATAGATCCGGAGGGCAGGTATGTTGCGGTTGAGGGCAAACTTAGGGGTCGGGATATAGTGCTCTGTAGTGTGTATGCACCTAATATGGACCAGGGGCCCTATTTCACGAAATTGTCCGGAGCGCTAGCCAGGTACTTGACAGGCCCTGTTATGATGGGAGGGGATTTTAACTCCATCGCAGACCCTGCACTAGATAGATCCCTCCCACCGTTGGGGACGTCCCCAGTACACAGACTAGCGAAGTGCAGGCTCGAGTAGCAGGGGCGGTGGTGATTGGCGGATGCTTGGAGGGCGCAACACCCAACAGCGAGGGACTACTCATATTATTCGCCTCTGCACAACCTGCATGTCCGACTGGACGCTTTCTTGTGCTCCTCGGCGGTGCTTCAAACTGTGGCACGCACAGAGTATTTAAGTCGCACGATATCTGACCACAACCCTTTATTAATGACCCTAGAATGGATGGTTGAGACCCCGCGGGTCCCACTATGGCAATTGCGACCGGACACACTGGATGATCCACCATACAGGGAGGCATTGAGAGAGAGGATCACTCATTATTTTACTGAGAATAGCGGATCCACGTCTGCCAGAGCGCTGGAGTGGGACGCGTTCAAGATAGTGGTTAGAGGACATTGTATAGGGAAGTACGCTGGTGTGCGCAGGACTCTGGTGGGAGATCTGGACACGGCAGAAGGGAAATTACGGGAGGCTGAGAGGGCGCGGCCTGGCCGTCCTGAGCTCCAGGAGGCAGTGTGCGAGGCTAGGGAGGCGTTGGCGGTCGAAGTGGAGAGGCTCCGGAGCTACGACTACAAGAATTAATTGGTGAGGGCGCACGCAGAGGGGGCTAAGGCGGGTACTCTGCTGGCTTGGCTGGCCAATCCCACTAGACGCAACCAACCGATTTTGGCCATTGAGAGTAGAGGAAAAGGCATGGTCACAGCCCAGGGGGACATTCTAGACAGTTTCCGTTCGTACTATGGGACACTCTACGAGAGCGCGCTGGAGGGGCAGGGGGAGGACACGGAGGCCTTTCTGGAGGGGCTGCAGCTGCCGCAGCTTGACCGAGAGGAGGCGAAGGCGTTAGGCAAAGACATAGACCTAGCGGAAGTCAAGGGGGCGGTGGCATGAATGGCGCGGAATAAAACCCCGGGCCTGGACGGATTGCCCATTGAATTTTATAGTAGGTACCTGGACCAGCTGGCCCCGCGGCTCCAGGAGGTATACCAGGAGGCCAAGGTTAGAGGGCGATTGCCACGGTCCATGCGCGAAGCACTGATGATCCCGCTGCTGAAGCAGGGAAGAGAGGGTACCGATCCGGCTTCCTATAGACCGCTGTCGATGCTGACGACGGACTACAAAATCCTGAGTACCATATTGGCGATCAGGTTGCTGCAGCATATGCCGCGGCTGGTTCACAGCGACCAGTCGGGGTTCATCCCTGCAAGAAACACCACCGCTAATATTCGTCGTCTGATCCGGTTGCTGGGAGACCCGATGGAGGGAGTCCGCCTGCCACTCGTTTTATCGATCAACATAGAAAAGGCTTTCGATAGCCTGGAGTGGGACTACCTGTACAGAGTCATGCGGAGTTTTGGTCTTGGTAAGGGATACATAGGCTGGACGAGGGTCCTATATGCCTCAGCAGTGGCGAGAGTGCGGTTGGGATCCCTCGTCTCGGACCGATATCGGGTGGGGCGGGGCACCAGACAGGGGTGCTCGCTTTCCCCGCTGCTGTTTGCGCTGGCAATAGAGCCCCTTGCGGCCGAGGCCAGAACAGGACGTTACTACGGGGGGCTGGTCTACAGAGGGACCCCTCAGTTCATCTCCTTATACGCAGATGACCTGCTAATGTTCCTGGAGGACGCTGCAGGCGCACTGAATGGCGCGGAGAGGCTTCTCGCGAAATTTGGCAAGATGTCGGGATTGCAAGTAAACTGGTCCAAGACCTGCTTATTCCCGCTGCGCCAGGGAGAACCGAGACCGGACATCCGGCCAATGCTTCATTGGGAGCCTAGCTGCCTCAAATATTTAGGGGTGCATATATATCACTCCGCTCTAGATATGCTAGAGGGCAACGTGCGTCGCTGTATAGGAGCACTGAAGGGTAGTATGTCCTTTTGGGCCACTCTCCCGCTCTCGGTGACGGGGCGCATCTCCTAATTGAAAATGATAGCCTTACCGCGCCTCTTATACTACTTCCGCACACTCCCGGTGTGGATTCCGAGTTCTGTTTTCCGGCAGTTGCGCTCACTCTTGGTGTCGTTCCTGTGGGGAACGGGAAGGCGCAGAATAGCGTTGGCAACTCTGACCCGGCCAAAGGACGAGGGGGGCCTGGCGGTCCCGGACTTCGAGTTTTATTATCTGGCGGCACAGTTACAGATCTTTACACAGGAGGTTGCCAGAGTATACCGGGGCCCAGAGCAGGACAGAGAGAGGGGCACCCCTCGCCATGTGCTGGCGTATATCACACTGCAGCAGCGTTTGGTGGTCAGGGACTTGTCTCTGGAGGAACAGACGTTTAGGCAGTGCTGGAACCGATCGCAACGTCGGGCGGGGGTGCGGCGCCCATATGCGCCGGAGATACCGTTAGGTATGGTGACGGCGCTCCCGCACGGAGGGGATTGGTCGGGACTGCAGGTGTGGGAGGCGGCGTGCCTCCAAATGCTGGGCGACTTGTATGAGGAGGGGGCGATGCTCCCATATCAAACCCTCCAAGAGCGGTTCGACCTTCCGAGGGGGGATTACCTGATGCACGCGGCAGTGACCGGGCGATGCGGGAACACTGGGGGAGGGGGCTCTGCGAGCCTCCCACCTCTGCGACTTGTCAATACGCTATGATGTCGGCGGGCACCCGCAAAGCGGTGACCTGTCTGTACTCCAGACTGATGAGCGAAACCTTACAGCCGATGACAGCTCTGAAAGAAAAGTGGGAATTGGAACTACAAACAGAAATACCCGACACCACATGGGCGGGATTGGTTAGGAGGGCCAGGAAGAGCACTAGGAACGCACGCTTCCAATTGATACACTTTTATATCCTCCACAGGGCTTACCTCACACCAGGTAAACTTAGGACATATTTCGGAGCGGAGGAGGCGGCGTGCCCTAGGTGCGGCACGATCGGAGCGGAGCTAGGCCATATGTTATGGGACTGCCCTCACCTGCGCGATTATTGGAGGGAAGTGGGCGAGACACTGACCGAGGTAACGGACAGGGATTTGCAATATAGCAAAGCGGTCTGCGTTCTGCACTGGTTCCCACACACGCCCAAGAACAAGACCACGAGTAGATTCATAGATATGGGCCTCCTTTTGGCGAAAAGGGAAGTGACGAGACTTTGGAAGTCGAAGGTGAGTCCTACGCATAAGAGATGGCTCAAGGAGCTGCAGAAATGGGCGGCGTGTGAAAGCACACTTAGATACCAGCTGGCGAGCCGCAGGGAGGATGAGAGGGCGCTGGAGGCGGCTGCGGCGTGGGAGGTGTTAGTGCAGGCCCTGCGCGACAGTGCGGTTGGGGAAGAAGTGGACAAGGGGGATAGCCCCCGAGCAGAGCCGGCCACATACATACAGTAGACAGTCATGTACTTCTGATACGTACCCAGAACAGCATCCTCAGGCCGAGACCGGTCGTAGACGAGAGCACTGTTGGGAGGGGATGGTGGGAGGTGGGGAATAGGGATTGGGGAGGGGATAGGACGGGGTGGAGGGACAGGGGACGTCAAGAAAACTTCAAAGCGGAATGTAGACATCCTATGAGGACACAAACAATACTATTGGGTGACGCAGGTTGTGTAAATTGTCCCACATGTTGTCGCTGCCCGGCCTCAGGGATGTGGGCTAATAAGCTGTGTATCGAAGCCTTCTGGCCTAGCACGGACCTGCACTAGCGCTAGCGGTGCAGGGCCGCGAGGCATGTACGACGATTCTCCTGTGATTCTGCAATAAAAACGGTTTTAATAAAAAAAAAAAATTAAAAAAAAAGAGCTATTAATGAATAACTTCCTACCATGTTAACCTATGTAACAGGAGATTTGCAATGGGAATTTTTTTTCCAGCACCAGAACTTATAGAATATGTTTTTATAAGTACTTGTCTTATATCTACAAGAACCCCACCCCATGTGCAACTAGGGGAGACTTTAGGGGTTCTGAATCTGTTGAAATATTACAGATCCTCCATCCACAGTGCTCCTACCACCAAAGTCGAATATGAGCAGCACTTTACCAAATGTGAAATTTCACTTTACCCAGGCATATAAAAACTCATTTTATAAGGGTGTACCTTATCCTTATAAATACCTGACCCCCACCCCTGGGATACCTAGGGGAGACCGTGGGGGTCCCTAATATGCCAAAACATTGTAGGTTATCCATTTTTAAGTGCCCCAAACACCAAAGTCGAGTTTGGGCACAATTTACTTGTTAAAAGCAGTCCTGGCACCCAGGGCTGGTTTTAATCTGACCTCAGGCTTCAGCAGTGCACACATGCAAGTGCAAAAAGAGCTGCTGGCCTCTAAACTGCCATGCCTATGGTACTAGCGACTTCTAGGTAGTTTCAATTCCCCTACCCTATTATATACTAGGGGCTTATAGGGTAGGTCATGCCAATCGCAGGTGTACCCCACTATACCATTGCGTACCCTAGTGTATGTAGGTGTTTTAACAGTATGTGTCTCTTTCAGCATAGCACTGGCCCTGGGCCTGGTTAGGCAGAGCCCAGTGTCAGTCAGAGTCAGTTACCACCAGTTTCAGTCAGCAAAAAGTTGGGGGGTGCCCAGGGCACAGGATGACTTTGCAACACATATACTTACTTCATTTATGCATCTATATATTTTCAATGTACTTATGGATCTATATGTTTATCACTTTCTTCTAATTTAGCATTTCCAATGCACTACCCTATTTCTAAGCCTATACTTCTCTAAATATATCTTCTAGCCCAACTTTCTGACTCATCTCAAACTTCTTTCTACTACTTTTTCCAATGCACTACCCTATTTCTCAGCCTATACATCTATCAATATATCCTCTACACCCACTCTCTCATTTATCCTAAACCCCATACCACTACTATGATCCCCAAAATAACCCTTGCTAGACTCTCCCCAACTCTACCTCTCCTTGCATCATCTGATACCTCTTTTACTATACCGATCCCCCCAAAACAAACTCTTCTAAACTCTTCCCTCTGAGTCTTCCCCTCCAAACCCCTTTTACTCATCTAAAAGCCTCCTCCTACTGATATGACCTAAAAATAAAAAATAATCCAAATCCTTCACTCTTCTATCCCTCCACTATCCTTTTCAATCAAAATAACAGACTAACATGTTCACTTCCCAAATTCCATATTCCATTATACTAATTCACCACTAATCCTTTATGGGTTCCAGAGTAGCGTGCTACTCGCCAATAAAGCGTTTCAACACACCATCAGGATTACTAGCGCTGTATAAATGCAAACCTTTTTCCCTTTCTACCCCTCCCCAACCCTTCTCAATCCAAATAACTGACTAACATATCCACCACTCAAATTACTTTCATGTATCACCATACTAATTCAACACTAATCCTTATGGGTTCCAGAGTAGCATGCTACTCGACAAAAAAGCGCTTCAAAACCCCATCATGGATAGCAATATATCGATATAAATACAAACCTCTTTCCCTCTATCCCGCCGCCTACCCTTTTCTATCCAAATAACTGAATAACATATCCACCACTCAAATTACTTTACATTTCACTATATTAATTTTCAATACTAATCTTTTATGGGTTCCGGAATAGCGTGCTACTCGCCAGAAAAGCGCTTCAACACCCATCAGGGGTAACAGGTGCTATATGAATGCAAAACTTTCCTTCCCCTTCTATCACAACGCTATCCTTCTCACTCCAAATAACTGACTACTATCCACCACTCAAATTACTTTCATATTTCACCATACTAATTCACCACTAATACTTTATGGGTTTTCCGGAGTAGCATGCTACTCGCCAAAAAAAGCGCTTCAACACTCCATCAGGGGTAACAATCGCTATATAAATACAAACCTTTTTTCCTCCTCTATCCTTCTGCTATCCTTCCGAATCCAAATAACTGACTAACCTATTCACCACTTAAAATTACTTTCATATTTCACTATACTAATTCAACACTAAACCTCTATGGGTCCCGCAGTAGCGTACTACTCGCAGAAAAAGTGCACCGACGCCTCGTCATGGGGGAATTAAGCGCTATATAAATGCAATTACAATAAAATACAACCTGGAACACATATTTGTTTGACTCCTCCCCCACTTCTTTAATCATATGTACATTTTTCTTCTCTGGCTTTAAATTTTCACACAACCTGGCATAATGCCCCATGTTGTTACATTTTCTACATACAATAGAACATGCAGGACAATTGGGGTTACACTTCAATCTATCCCTTTTTTTTATCCTCAATCTTCTTTCTGAGCAGAAACTCACTAAACTAATATGTGCGAATTAATGGAAAATGAAAACTGAGAAACCACTTTGGAGGAAACCAAATCACAGAAAAACAATTTTAAGGAAAGATAATTTTAAGGAAATACAAATAAAAACGAAAATTAAAGGAACTGTTTTAAAGGAAAGATAACTTTAAAGAAAAATCCCAAATTACATTAAACTTGGGTCAGGTTACGGACTACTACGGGGTTTTGGGGTTCAGCGATGGGTAATGTTAAGGGTGATAAGGGTTTTTTTGAGGTCAGTAATAACTGGCTGGAGTTCGGGCATAAAAAAGGGAAACAGGTTTTTTAGCATACAGAGATGGGTGGAGTGTTGGGGTGGTGAGGGTTTTTTTTAGGGTTCACGGATGAGTGGTGTTTAGGTGTGTGAGGCATTTTTACATTTCAAGGATGGGTGGAGTATAAGGGTGTTGAGGAGATTTAGGGTTCATGGATGGGCGGAGTTTAGGGCTGGTGCAGGTTTTTAAGATTCAGATATGGGTAGAAGCAGGTTTAGTAAAGCGTTTTAAGGGTTCACGATGGGGTGGTGTTTAGGTTGGTGAGTAATTTTTAAGGATTCATGGATGAGTGGAGTTTAGATGTAGAAAGGGGTTTTTAGGGTTCAAGGATGATTAGTTTATGGTGATGAGAAATTCTTATGGGCCATGGATGGCTGGTGCTTTAGGACAGGAAGGGTTTTTAGGGTTTTAGGGATGGGTGACATTTACGTTTGCTGAGATGTTTTAAGGGGTATGGGATGAATGGTGTTTAGGCATATACATGGGTTTTTAGGGTTCAGGAATGGGTGGAATTAAGGGTAATGAGTGATTATGTTTCAGGAATGGTGGGATTTTGGGGTCAAAGGCCTTTTAGGCTTCAGGGTTGAGTGTAGTTTAGGTGTGGTGGGGTGTATGGGGCCAGTGACTGATAGTGTTTAGGGGTTGGTCGGGATCAGCGTTGGGTGATGTTTACAGGTAGTGATGGGTCAGCGCATTAAATTAAAAAGCATCCAATGTAATTGTTTGGCAATGTAAAATATATAAATATGAGATAATGTCCCCTGAAGTAAAGCACTAAAATAATTATCTCCAACAAAACTGTTTCTGAAAGTATGTCAGACCTCCAAAAGGTGTCTTGACAATAATGGGCACATTACAAGACGAAAGTCATGGCCCAAGAGGAAGAATAATGACAAGGAACAATGGTTGGACTAAGCTGAACCGAAAACGGTACTCAAAGATGGCCGCCGCCTTCTAATCAGCGGCGGTCTAGTTTATTTTCCCACAGGTGTTCTGAGGCTGTTTGAAGCGCGCGCGCTGATTCAAACGCGCACTTCACTGAAGTTTTCAACCGAGTATACACGTTCAGGAAAGGCTCCACAGAATTCTAGTACCAGAGAAATATTTCATCGGGTATTCGTCCGTCCCGTCGGGAGTAGTTTAGGTCAGCGCATAGATTTTCCAGCTTCGTACCTGGTGCTTCTCCCTCAGCAGTCCTCGTCAAAGGGAGAAGGTGACCTGGCGGCTTGCAGTTCACTCGAAGTTATCCTGAGGAAAGAAAGAAGAGAACAAATAAGCTAAGTGAAAATACCGTTGAATAAAGAATTAATATTTCTTAGAGCTTGACGCAAATAGAAAGACTTGTACTAAGTTAAAGGCTTGGACGGATACTTACCCACAAGGCGTATACGACCATTGTCCCTGCAAAAATAAAGAGAAGGGTTAATATGACTTGAGACAAATTAATAGACGTTGTATAAGGTTAAAGATTAAGAAAACAGATACTTACCAGTAATAGAGTTACACGGCAATAAACCCTACAAAGAAAGTAAGAGAAGAGTTACATTAAAACCTGACAGCTAGAAAAGGACATAGACATATATAGTCAATAATTAAAAGAGAAATAGGAAAAGGTTACTTAGAAGAATAGAAGCACCACTCAAGAAGTAAGTGAAGTAAAAACCATAAAAATAAATACTTACCAAAGGTGAGGTAGGAGGTTGAAAGGGCTAAAAGTATTATCTTGTTTGATAGGTGAATTCGTCTGGTGTTTGTTTAACAAAGAACAAGAGAAAACAACACAACAAAGCTAGAAGAGAGGCACAGTACTTGGAACTTTGGGTAGGCATAGAATATAGGAGAGAAGGGAATGTGTGAATAGTGTAGAACAGGTGATTAACAAATCTTGTTTAATATTTAGATTCTCTCAGATAATATACACTCTGCAGCTCGGAAGAAGAAGCAGGCGAAGGAGAGAAGACGAGTTTCAGGACCAGTCTCTTCTTGGTTTATTATTTTATCCACTCCCTCTTCCCCCCAGAGGGTAGTCTTGGAGTCTAGATAGTTCACTGGACCTCCGGAGTATCTTTGAGGGGGAGTTGGGAACCAGCATCTCTGTTCCTGTGTAAGACTCTTGGTAAGCTTTTTCTCTGCACCTTGACAAAGTAAGACCTGCAAAGATTCATTTAAACTTACAAAATAAGCATTCAAAAGCCAATTTTGACCAAAAAGACATTCTATGAATTGGATTCTATGAAAAGGCAAATTGCATTCATTCTGAAAATTTTCATTGCACAGTTTAGATGAAATGGTTTCTCAGTAATGGTACTCCATTAAATAGTTTTCTATTAAATCATATTCAACCTTTTAAACACCTTTGTGTGATAATCTACTAACAAAATAAAACACTACTACACTTAAAAAGAAAATGCTAATTGTCCTTAACATACTTTTTCAAATATAATGCACAAAAGAAAATTAACAATAACTAAGCCAATAGTTCATCACACACATAAATGCGAGATCTATTGGCTTTCGCAGTCCTCGTTTTATTTTGAGACACGCAAACCAGGGGCTTTATTAGGTAATGCAATATAATAATATATAGTAGCTTTAGGGACCAGTCCTCATCTGTCATTTGTTCCAAGCTCTTAAAACAACCACATTTCTTAAGATGTGGCTAGATCTTCCTTTTTTAACTCAAGAGAATGAGTTGAATGTAGCTATATGACAAGCGTGACTGTAAACTGAGGGATAACCTTAATTTATGGCAAATATAATATTTATTTGTTTAGCGTACAATCACCAGTTTCTTGGCATTGTATATGGTTTGTCTCTCTTAGTGAAAATTAGGTGCAGGATTAAGTGTTAAAAAGAAAGTTCTTCGAGGGTGGCTAGGCGCCTGGGGAAGATGGCGCCACCCATGTGACTCTCCATGGCATGTCAGGATAAAAGTGCGGTTTTATGGCGGTTTCCTCCGTTGGCAGTTTCTTCCTAAATGAGTATGATGCTAGTCTTTCTGATGGCGCATTTATCCTGACTGCTAAGTATCGGGAGTGACGTGCTCCATGTTTCCCGATGGCGATGCACTCTCTCACCTCAAAGGCATCCGCCATCTTAAAATACCGGCATAGCACGGGAGAGTGACAAAGCGCTAACAAACACCTTGGACATCAGTATGTTTGGGCTGCAGTAGGTACCAGGTTTAATCTTTGCCAGGACGTTGCTCAATTCAACTTTAGCCTGCCTGAATATTTATTTAAACAGCTACCTTAAGGCTCGCACTGGCCATCATTTTATGCAGGAGGGTCTCTATAGCATATTGGGATTTGTTAACTCCTCAACAATTTTTATGTCTTGGCATTTGCTCTTTCCTCTTACTGACCACTATGTTCACCAAATCAACATTGATAACCACATTGCCAAGCTATCAATCCTCGAAGTTATGACCATGGTCAGGCCTTTATATTCTAGCTGGACAGATATTATTAACAATACAAATTTTCTTTTTACTCCTCATTAAATGTATACTATCTCCACCCCTCTCTTTATTTATGGGTAGATTGGTAACTGTCAAATTGCCTTTCAAGTCTCCTCCTCACAGGCATTCTAGACTTTCCTCAGTAGTATCTCAGATTTCAGAGATTGAAGATCCGTGCACCCCCTTACTTACAGGACCTGCTTCCTCATTCAGTTCATCTGTCACCACAGCATCATCGTAACTAGTTATGGGTAGAGCATCATCCAAAAGACTTAAAAATGACCCACCCTCACCCACAAGCTCTCTTCCTCCTGCTACAATGGATGTCTTTTTGGAAGAAATTAGGGCCTAGCATCACAATATAGAAGAACAAATGCAAAACTACAAACCCTTAGTGACAGATGGTCTCACATGGAAGAGCAACTCATCAGCTGAACACCATCTTACAGTCTTTACGGAAACTACCCTTAAGGTAGACACTCTTCAGTCACAGGTCCTACAAAGGCAAGTTGAAGATTTGGAAAATAGAAATACCAGGAATAATCTGCGAATTCATGGTCTGCCTGAGGTCACTGAAGCAACCGACCCTATTTACCTTCTTCAAGTCCTTTCTGCCTAAATTATTGAATATTCCACCAACACTCTCGTTCAATATCCAACAAGCAGGTCACTTGCCTAATGAGGCTTCTGCTTCTAAAAACCCAGAGGAGTTATTCTCTACGTCCTTGAATATGCAGACTCACTCAAAGTCCTCTCTGCAATTAAACTGATTAAATGAATTTCCTGGTCGGGTAACGCTCTCTACTTCACACAAGACTATGCTAAGACTACTGCAGACAGGCGCAAAGAATTCCTAAATTTGCATCTAATGCTTCGCTCTCCTGGCACTCGTATTGAATTATTTCACCCTTGCTGATTTTAGGTGAATTACAAAAAGAAAACAACCACTTATGGAAACCCCATTCAATTAAAGACTTTTCTAAGTCTTGCAGAGCAGAGAACATGGACACTTCAAGATCTCCTAATGCATAATTTATAATTTGTTCTCACTGTAGGTTTTGTTTATCTACATAGGGATTCCACTAATCAGTGTTTTTGTTAATTATATACAGTTGTTGAAGTTGCAATGTAATATTGTTAGATTTACTTGTTCTTTATTCTAACACTCTTTCCCACTACACTGTCCCTTCAATTTTCAGGTCTTCTACATCTTGAATCCAGCCTTGGATTCCACCAGACACTTCTTCAGTCGCCGCAAGCAAGCAGCAAGTCTTCTTTGGTCTCCATAGAAAACAGCGACGCGACCCGACCCGACACCAAAAGACACCTATGCACCCGGCTTCCCTGGGTGAGGTAACTCGTGCACTCCGGTGCCCTAGTGTGTGTTGGCCCGTAAATTAATTACCTTGTAAGTGGCTTGCTTGTAGACTTCCTCGAAGTACCCTAAAACTTGAAAAATCAAACCACGACTTGCTCCATTGTAATCAATCGGGAACTCGCGGCTGTTTTCTCACACTGCATGCGTCTCCCGTGGGTCTGTTACTTACCTGCTATCACTGCAGTCATGAAGCCCCAGCGATTCTACAGGCCCTAGGCCCTGTCATTCTGCAAGTCGACTTTCCTAAACCTCTTTTTTAGTATATGGTCTTGTACGCCCCTAGGGCACCAGCCATATTTGTGCTTAACTTATTGTGAAACGTTGATATTTGAATGTGTTCCTGGCTTCTAATCTCATAAAGAGATTAGTAGAGTGTGTCTAGAAATAAATACATATATATTTGATATATATACCTATGTGGTGTCTTATAAGGTAAAACAAGCTGCTTTATCATTCCTCTGAGACTTAGCCTGAAGGCTGCTCTTCACAGCTACCACTAGGATAGCTTTCTTTAAAAGGTTGTCTTAAACCTATCTACCATAAGAGTCGAATTGGACTGGTGCAAGGTGGCCACTATAACTAGTGACCAGCATATGCCAGGCCAACTTCTCACATTGGTGGGCAGCGTGTGGGATTCCAGCTTGCCATTGTTTTACCAGAAAATCTCAATTTGAATTACTAACTGAAAACCACTTAAGGTACTCAAGGTACATATAAAGTCAAGCTTAGTATCAATAAGTTCTACTGAACTTATTTTATTTATTTATTTATTTTAGCGATTTATATAGCGCCTGGTGACCCAAGGGCATCCCCGCTCTGTGACAAGGTTGTTATCCATTGAGGGAAGGGAGGAAGTAAGGACAATTATTTCGGGAAAAGGTGCGTTTTCAGTTTTTTGCGAAAAACCAGGTAACTGGATTCCAGTCTCAGGGTGCGTGGGAGGGAGTTCCATCCCATGGCCGCTTGAACCGAGAATCGGCGTCCTCCTGTACGTGTCCTTTTGAATTTGGGGATGTTGGCTAAGTGCTCATTCTCCGATCGGAGGGATCTGGATGCTTTGTAGGGGGTAACCAAGCTGCTGAGGATCGCAGGGCCAGATCCGTTGATCAGTTTGTGTGTCGTGCACATGGCTTTGAATTCCACCCTTTGGCGCACAGGGAGCCAGTGCAGGGCCTTGAGGGCTGGTTTAGCTGACACCCTCGAAGGAAGGTTCATGAGCAGACGTGCCGCAGCGTTCTGTGTCCGCTGCAGTCTCGTCAAGGTGGCCTCTGGGGCTCCCAGGTAGACCATATTGCTATAGTCCAGACGGGACAATACTAGTCCGTGGATAAGGAGTTTCCTGGAGGCGGGTGGTAGTAAGGGGAGAATCTTACGGGTAGTGCGCATGAGCCCAAAACAGATGCCCGCAGTTTTGGCCGCTTGCGTCTTCATGGTGAGTTCAGGTTCGAGCCATACTCCAAGAGTCTTGATTTCACGCTTCGGGGAGGGGATTTCTCCGAACACGTCAGGCCAGACTGATGGGGGGATGGTCGCCCATTGTTTTCCCAGGAGCATCACTTCAGTCTTAGACCCATTTAATTTTAATGATGAATCACTCATCCAGCTGTGGATTTGTGTGAGACAATTAGCCAGGTTCTCTGGGTGGTCGACTAGTTGGGATAAAGAGACGACCAGTTGAGTGTCATCAGCGTAGCTTACCATTTTTATGTCAAATGGTGTCACCACGTCTTCAAGAGGGGCCATGTATGCATTAAAGAGCGTCGGGCTCAGGGAAGATCCCTGAGGGACCCCGCTTGTAAGGGGGAGGGTGGATGAGTGGTAATTGCCGTCCCATACCTGGAACGTGCGTCCGGTGAGGAAGGATTCTATCCAGCTAAGTGCCGTCCCGGTGATCCCTGCTGCCGCGAGTCGATGGAGAAGGACACGATGGTTAACTGTGTCGAAGGCTGCGCTGAGATCCAGGAGGATCACTGCCACTGATCCTCCTGAATCCAGTATGCGCCTTGCCTCCTCGATGACGGCGAGGAGGGCAGTATCTGTGCCATGACCCGGGCGAAATCCAGTTTGGGATTCCCGTAGGACGTTGTTTGTTTCAAAGAATTGGGACAATTGTCCGTTGACCAGTTTCTCAGCTACCTTGCTGATTGCCGGGAGGAGTGATATTGGTCGGTAATTTGCCATATCTGCTGGATCGAGCTGGGGTTTTTTAAGGAGTGCTTTTACCACCGCGCTCTTCCAGCTGGAAGGAACAGATCCCTGGGCAAGTGAGCTGTTAATGAGCTCCATGACCGTGGGGACGATGACAGGGGCCACGGTTTTGAGAAATCTAATGGGGGCCGGATCCAGAGGTGATCCGCTTCTCATTTTGGTCATGGTTCGTTCTACCTCTACGCATGTAACTGGCCTGAATGTCGCAAGTTGAGGGAGGGGATTACTTTCGGACCGGCTGGGAGATGGAGGATTGTCCCATTGGCTGGCGGGACCAGGAGAGGGGAGGGAAGCTAGAATACGAGCGATTTTGTCGTCGAAATAGGTGGCTAGTTCGTGACTTCGGTCCACAGGGGGGGAACTGGAGGAAGAAGAGTTAGGTACTTTAAGCAGCTCCTTTACAATTAGGAAGGATTCCCTGGCCGAATTGGAGGATTCTGTTATCCGCGTGTCATAATGGGAAGCTTTGGCGTGCCTGATGGCATCTTTGTAGCATCTGACTGTATTATGGTATGCTTCCTTGCTGGTGTGCTGCCAGTCTTTCCTCCAAAGCCGTTCGGCTCTTTTACATTGTTTACGGAGTAGACGGAGGTCCGAGGTATACCACGGGGCAGACCCGGGTTTTCCGTTTTTGTCCTCCCTAGTTCTTAGTGGGAGTACGGAGTCCAGGGTGTTGGTGATCCACTCTCTGAAGTCGCTGTCGGCGACAGCCGGGTCTTCTGCATATACAGGGATGGTGTTTTTAAGATTCCTGGCCCATTCTTCGGTGGGAAGTCTGGACCAGGTCCTGTCCCTGATGTAAGTAGGCGGTTTATGAGGTTTCCTGAAAGATCCTGGTAATAGGAAGGAGACTAAGAAATGGTCTGTCCAGGGTAGGGGAGAGGCCTCCTTCATTTGCATCGAAGGGGTGCTAGTAAACACCGGGTCCAGCAGGTGACCCTTAGTATGAGTGGCTCCAGAATTAAGGAGGTGGATGTCAAGTGCTGCCAGATCGGAGATCAGGTCAGCTGCTGCCGGGTCGGTGGGGTCATCAAGATGGATGTTTAGATCCCCTATGATCAGGAAATTTGATATGGAGTGGGCCTGGGTCGCTACAGTGTCCAGGAGAGAGCTGGCGAAAGGTCCTGGATGCCCGGGAGGGCGGTAAACAAGGACTCCTGTCAGTGTGTTGGTCGGGTCTAGCTTGATTGTGAATTGCAGGCTTTCGGAGTCAGGGATCTGCGCATCACCGGATTTGCAGTGAAGGTAGTCTCGGTGAATGATGGCAACACCACCACCTCGGCCTACGGGGCGGGGTAGGGACTGAATGAGGAAGCCCGGTGGGGTAGCTAGCACCATGTCTGACTCTGAATGTGGGGCGAGCCAGGTTTCCGTGAGGAAGAGGATGTCAATCTCCTGATCTTCTATAAGGTGGTTAATCTGCGTCGCGTGTTTAGGGAGAGATCGGCAGTTTAACGATGCCAGTTTAAGGGCAGCAGGCTTGTGAGGTTTTGTAGGTAGTTTGAGCTGGGCTGGCTTGCAGAGAGAACAGCAAATGAAAGGTCCATTAAGGTCATGAATGTATTCACACGGGGGGGTGGGGGGTCTAAGGCTTAGTAGGTCCCGACGGGAGTAGCTTACCTTAGAGGCAGCTGTATCCGGCAGGGATTGTGGCCCACGGCCCGGTCGTGCGCGGACGGGCGCAGACGGGCTTGGCTTTCGCGCGGCTTCGGCGCGCAAACGGCGCTCCCGCTGCGCTCGTCCGCTGCACTGGTATGACCGGCACATTTGTAATTGGTGATGAGGGCGTGGCCTCGCAGTGGGCGTGGCTTCCGCGTTCTGACCGCGCTGGCGGTGTGGGCGTTTCCCAGCAACAGCGCTGGGGTCGCTGTGTCAGGGGAGGGCTAGGAGGGCTGTGAGGGCGCTCGTCACTCAGCGCTTCAGTGCAGGTGAGCTCCGTGGTATTTTAAAAACAACACACGAAAGAAATACAATTTTTAAAATCAGATGTGGGCACAGTCCTCCGGCTTCCGCCTCAGAGGATATCAAGCAAACAATAGTGCGACGCGCTTGGTTTCAGCGTTTTGTAGTCAGGGGGGCGTGGCCTCGCAGTGGGCGTGGCTTCCACGTTCTGACCACGCTGGCGGTGTGGGCGTTTCCCAGCAACAGCGCTGGGGTCGCTGTGTCAGGGGAGGGCTAGGAGGGCTGTGAGAGCGCTCGTCACTCAGCGCTTCAGTGCAGGTGAGCTCCGTGATATTTTAAAAACAACACACGAAAGAAATACAATTTTTAAAATCAGATGTGGGCACAGTCCTCCGGCTTCCGCCTCAGAGGATATCAAGCAAACAAACTTAGAGCTGTTTGTGAAGGGATAGCACACCCTTGCTACAGCTCAAGCTAGGATCAGTAGGCCACAAACTAGTGTAGGTAGTACAACACTGCACAACATAGAATGTCCTCAAGGGATGGACCCAGTGGATCCACCCAACCTCAGTACAAGGATATGACCTTCTTTATCTTGAAGGCCATGTGTGTTGCAAGACACCTGGGGTTAGGACAGAGTCCCTCCACACAGCACCTGATAAATTTGCTAGCAGCAGATGATCTGAAACTAGCTCTAGGACCTAGTGGATCTGGATCAGGAGGTGGGTCAGCCATAGTCTCTGGGTCTGATGATGAAGATCAAGATGACCTGGAGTCTGTGGTTGAAGGGCCACACCCTCAAGGGTCTGCAAAGGACAGAGGAATTCTCCCTAAGAGAGCTGACAGGAGTGAAGAGAGGCCTAGGTCCCCTTCAAGGGAATCTAACCACTCATATCACTCTGGCAGAGAATCTGTCCATCAGAGGAACTCATACTTTAATAGAGAGACCTCCTCTGAAAAAAGGTACAAGATGCTCCAGTATGAGGAAGCTAGGCTTGCCCTCAGAACCAAGCAATTGGCCTTAGATAGAGAAGCCTTTGAGCTCCAGAGAGCTTCTAGAAAAGAGTGGTTAGATACCCTGGTGGCAGCAACAGTGACCCTAGAGGCAGAGATTACATTCTAGACCATAGGAACCTGTCCAAAGTTGTTCCTCCCTACCAGAGTGGGGATGATATCCACAAATGGATAACGGCTATGGAGAGAGCCTGTACAGTTCAACAGGTCCCCCAGAAACAGTGGGCAGCAATCTTGTGGCTCTCCTTCTCTGATAAAGGTAGAGACAAGCTCCTCACTGTTAGAGAAGAGGATGCTGATGATTATGAAGTCCTGAAGAGTACATTAATAGATGGGTTTGGCTTAACCACTGAACAGTACAGGTTGAAGTTCAGAGATACCCAGAAAGCACAGACTCAGGACTGGACTGACTTTGTTGATTGTGCAACCAAGGCTCTGGAGAGTTGGCTGGTTGGTAGTAGAATTACTTATTTTAAGGGATTGTATAATCTCATCATGAGAGAACAGATCCTTAATAATTGCCAAAACCAGTTGTTGCATCAGTAGCTGGTGGACTCTGATCTGACCTCTCCCCAAGAATTGGGAAAGAAGGCAGACAAATGGGTCAGAACCAGGGTGAGGCAGAAAACCCAGAACCAAGGGGGTGACACCAAGAAGCAAGATCCTAGAGGCTCTGAGAAAGGTGGGGATAAGGCAAAAGACCAGAAGTCTTCACAAGGGCCCCAAAAATCTGCATCTGGTGGGGATTCACAGTCTACAAAGGGAAAAGGCCAAAAGAAGCCCTGGTGCAAATTCTGTAAACAGAAGGGGCACTGGACTTCTGATTGTACCAAATCCAAAGACCAAATCACCACCACTCAAGCCTCTAAGGCAACTGTTACCCCTAGTACAAGTACTGGTGGAGGTAAGGGTGTAGTAGGGTTGACCCTGGGTTCTGATGTGGACTCTGGCCTAGTCAGAGTACCAACGCAGGCATTGCTAGTTTATGAGGGAGACCTAGATATGTCCTTCCTAGTGAGCCCCAGTAACCTGGGCAAGTACAAACAGCAGCCTATAATAAATGGCAAACAGGCTTTGGCATTCAGAGACACAGGTGCCAGTGTCACCATGGTGGCAGATGATCCAGTGGACCCTGCACAGATCATCCTGTGTGAAATGTACCACGTAACCAATGCAAGCAATGTCAGGACGAACCATAGTCTGGCAGTTGTGAATTTCTCCTGGGGAGGGGTAACTGGCCTCAAAAAGTTAGTAGTCAGAGCAGACCTACCTGTCGAATGTTTGTTGGGCAATGATCTGGAGACTTCAGCCTGGTCTGAAGTAGAGTTATGGACTCATGCTGAGATGTTGTGCATACCAGGTCACAGGCCAAGATGCATAAAACTGAACCAGCTCTGGATCCTGAAACTATGGACCAGATGCTACCCAAGAGGAGGAGCAGTAGGGTTAAGGCTGTCTCAGATCTGAGATTCCCCTCCTGAGGGAGGAGAAGCATAGCCTGAAGAAGGAACTGCCTCAGAGGAACTTGAGCCTGATCAGGTTGAGTTCTTGGGGGAAGGGGGACCTTCCAGGGAAGATCTGAGTAAGGAGCAACAGTGCTGCCCCTCTCTTGAACCCCTCAGACAGCAGGCTGCTGCTGAGGCTGCTGGGAGTGCTAGTGGGTCCCATAAGGTTTATTGGGATGAGGGACTCCTATATTCTGAGGCTAGAGATCCTACCCCTGGAGCCACCAGGAGGTTGGTAATACCTCAGAAGTTTAGGGGGTTCCTCTTGACCCTAGCACATGATATCCCATTGGCAGGACACTTGGGCCAAAACAAGACCTGGGACAGGCTTGTCTCTCATTTTCATTGGCCACACAAGTCAGAGGACACCAAGGAGTTTTGTCGCTCCTGTGTCACTTGCCAAGCCAGTTGCAAGTCAGGTGGCACAACAAAGGCCCCCTGATACCATTACCTGTGGTGGGTGTTCCCTTTGAAAGGGCAGGGATTGACATTGTTGGTCCCCTTGACCCTCCAACAGCATCTGGGCACAGGTTTATCCTGGTGGTAGTGGATCATGCCACCAGGTACCCAGAAGCAATTCCCCTCAGGACCACCACAGCCCCTGTGGTGGCAAGAGCCCTCATTGGAGTCTTCTCCAGAGTGGGTTTCCCTAAGGAGGTTATATCTGACAGAGATACAAACTTCATGTCAGGGTATCTGAAAGCAATGTGGAAGGATTGTGGTGTCAATTACAAATTCACTACTCCCTATCACCCAAATGCAATGGGTTAGTTGAGAGATTCAACAAAACCCTAAAGGGAATGATTAAAGGCCTCCCAGAAAAGCTTAGGCGAAAATGGGACCTTTTACTTCCCTGCCTTCTGTTTGCATACAGGGAGGTCCCACAGAAGGGGGTTGGCTACAGCTCCTTTGAACTTCTGTTTGGGCACCCTGTCAGAGGTCCATTATGTTTGGTGAAGGAGGGATGGGAGTTACCTCTCAAATCTCCCAAACAGGGCGTGATGGACTATGTACTTGGTCTCCACTCCCGGATGGCAGAGTACATGAAGAAGGCCACCAAAAACCTTGAGGCTAGCCAAGAATTGCAAAAAGCTTGGCATGACCAAAAGGCTGTCCTGACTGTTTACCAGCCAGGCCAGAACGTGTGGGTGTTGGAGCCTGTGGCCCCAGCAGCTCTCCTGGACAAATGGAGTGGCCCCCATACAATTGTTGAGAAAAAGGGAGAAGTCACCTACTTGGTGGATCTTGGAACTCCCAGGAGCCCCCTTAGGGTGCTCCATGTCAACAGATTAAAGCCATATGTGGACAGGGCTGACATGGGCTTGCTCATGGCAACTGATGAGCACCAGGAAGAGGAGAGTGACCCTCTCCCTGACCTGCTCTCACAGAACCCTGATGATGGGTCAGTTGATGGTGTTGCTTTGGCAAGCAGCCTCACTGAGCATCAGCAAACTGAATGCAGACAAGTTCTGCAACAGTTCAGACATATGTTTAGCCTGACCCCAAGTCAGACTTCCTGGTGCACCCATGAGGTGGACACTGGATACAGTCTGCCTGTCAAGAGTAAAATCTACAGGAAACCTGACCATGTCAGGGACTGTATCAGGACTGAAGTCCAGAAAATGTTGGAATTAGGAGTGATTAAGCCTTCAGATAGCCCTTGGGCTAGTCCAGTAGTCCTTGTGCCAAAACCTCAGGGTGGTAAGAAAGAGATGAGGTTTTGTGTAGACTACAGAGGCCTCAATGCAGTCACCAGGACTGACGCCTACCCAATTCCAAGGGCAGATGAGCTCATTGATACTTTGGCCTCAGCCAAATATCTGAGCACATTTGACCTAACAGCTGGCTACTGGCAAATCAAGTTAGCTGATGATGCCAAGGCCAAAACAGCATTTTCAACCCCTGGTGGGCACTATCACTTTGTGGTAATGCCCTTTGGTTTGAAGAATGCACCTGCCACTTTTCAGAGGTTGGTGAATAAAGTTCTGACTGGTATGGAAACCTATTGCCCAGCCTATCTTGATGATATTGCTCCACCTGGCAGGATCACCTGATCCACCTCAGAAATGTTTTGGAGGCCCTGCAAAAAGCAGGCCTCGCTATCAAGGCCACCAAGTGCCAGATAGGGCAGAGTCAGGTTGTGTACCTGGGCCACCTTGTAGGTGGAGGCCACGTTCAACCATTGCAGAGCAAAATCCAGACCATAATGGAATGGGTAGCTCCAACCACCCAGACACAGGTTAGAGCCTTTTTAGGCCTGACTGGGTACTATAGGAGGGTTGTTAAGGGATATGGATCTATAGTGACCCCCTTAAATGATCTTACCTGTAAGAAAATGCCAAAAAAGGTTTAATGGACAGCTAGCTGTCAAAAGGCATTTGATGACCTGAAGTAGGCAATGTGCACTGCCCCCATCTTGCAGAGTCCAGACTACCAAAAGAAGTTCATTTTTCAAACAGATGCTTCAGAGCTAGGTGTGGGAGCTGTACTGTCTCAACTTAATGATTAAGGTCAAGACCAGCCAGTAGCTTTCATAAGCAGAAGGCTGACCCCTAGAGAGAAACGTTGGACAGCTATAGAGAGGGAGGCCTTTGCTGTGGTGTGCGCCCTGAAGAAGCTGAGGCCATACTTGTTTGGCACTCACTTCATACTGACCATAAGCCCCTCCTATGGCTCAAACAGATGAAAGGTGAAAATCCTAAACTCCTCAGGTGGTCCATTTCCCTACAGGGGATGGACTATACAGTGGAACATAGACCTAAGACCCAACATGCCAATGCAGATGGACTCTCAAGGTATTTCCACTTAGAACACGAAGACTCAACTGGTCAAGGTTAGTTTAATGTCCCTGCGTATGGGTGGGGTTGTGTAGGAGAGTAGGATCTGCACTTATGTTGCCCCCACTTTTTTTCTGATGTATACACTGGTTTCTGGCTATAGTCAGGCTGGGTCCCTGCTAATCAGAGCCCCAGTCTCTCTGTTCTCTCTAAACGACTTGGAGTGCATATTATATGCACTAGTGATTGGTTACTGTGGTGCCTTATGAGCCCCTAGTGTATGGTACCTTAGGTACCAAGGGCATAGGTACTTTACAGGCCTATCAGGGGCTGAGCAGACACTAAATTTTACATAAAATTAAATATAGACCACAATGGGTTACTATACACATCCGATGTCCAGCCGGACAGGGGATTTTTTATTTTTCAGATACTCAAGGATATGGTCAAGGATAATGAAAACACTACATTTATCGTGGGGCACAATCCTGCACCCTACAACATGGGGAACGTGCGGGGGGAAAAAAGGAGATAACAATGCAGACAGTTTAGGACAAACAACAGTTACAGGCAAAGACTGAGAGCTGTAGCAACTTGCAGGCATAAATGGAGTTGTAGCAAGTTTGACAAAATAGAGACCACAACGAGTAAGCACAATGGATATTTGTGGCACTATTTTTTAAAAAGTCGACGTTTCGATCCCAAGCTCATTGATTAACGGGATCATCTTCAGGACTAAATTTATAACATTTGCCTGGTTTTTAGCGCCTGTCAGAGTAAAGAAAACAAAGAAAATAGCTTGTGTGAACAAGGGAAAACTTAGAACATATTAAGATTACTCGAAAGTTATGGCATTTCAGAAGGTCAGGGTTATCAATTGTGCACATGGAGTTGTGGTTCAGACGGTCGTGCTCGGGCCTATTACAGTCAAGTGAGCGGGGATTTGTTTGTGAGTGTGCTATGGCAAGCAGGATTTTATAAGTGACATTCAATGGGAGAATGATGAATGACTGAAAGGTGTTTTGAACTTGCTGTTGCCAAGGCTTGTTGGCTCCAATCTGGTTGTCGACACTGCAGTCAGCTGCAGACGTCATGAGCCACTCCGAATCCAGCTGCTGGTCATCGTCGATCCCTCCTGGACCTCGTGAGTGAAGAGTCAAAATACCCTTGATCACCTGAAATCACCCGACATCCGTGTTCATCCAGCTTCCTGGCCCCGGGTCACTGGCAAGTGACTGTGAACACTGTCCCTTCAATTTTTAGGTCTTCTACATCTTGAATCCAGCCTTGGATTCCACCGGACACTTCTTCAGTCACCGCAAGCAGCAAGTCTTCTTTGGTCTCCATAGAAAACAGCGACGCGACCCGACACCAAAAGACACCTATGCACCCGGCTTCCCTGGGTGAGGTAACTCGTGCACTCCGGTGCCCTAGTGTGTGTTGGCCGTCGAATTACTTACCTTGTAAGTGGCTTGCTTGTAGACTTCCTCGAAGTACCCTAAAACTTTAAAAATCAAACTGCAACTTGCTCCATTGTAATCAATAGGGAACCTGCGGCTGTGTTCTCACACTGCATGCGTCTCCCGTGGGTCTGTTACTTACCTGCTATCACTGCAGTCGTGAAGCCCCAGCGATTCTACAGGCCCTAGGCCTTGTCATTCTGCAAGTCGACTTTCCTAAACCTCTTTTTTAGTATATGGTCTTGTACGCCCCTAGGGCCCCAGCCATATTTGTGCTTAACTTATTGTGAAACGTTGATATTTGAATGTGTTCCTGGCTTCTAATCTCATAAAGAGATTAGTAGAGTGTGTCTAGAAATAAATACATATATATTTGATATATATACCTGTGTGGTGTAATTTAATTTGGTAATTCAAGAGATTATAAATTAAAACAAGCTGCTTTACATTCCTCTGAGACTTAGCCTGAAGGCTGCTCTCCACAGCTACCACTAGGATAGCTTTTTTAAAAAGGTTGTCTTAAACCTATCTACCATAAGAGTTGAATTGGACTGGTGCAAGGTGGCCACTATAACTAGTGACCAGCATATGCCAGGCCAACTTCTCACATGGTTCATGTTAAATCCTTTCAATATCTTATCTGACACATCTCATTATTCCACTTATTTTTTATGTCTTTGAAAATTGTGTCTTGGATCTCAATTCTTCAGTTAAACAGCAACGAGTTCTAAGTCATCTCTCAAGCTCGGTGCAGATACCTCACTCGTTCAAGAATCACACCTTACTGAGGATGAAACTATACAATTGGAAAGGGGCCCAGAGTTTGTCCACAGAAGCACTCCAAGATTTGGCAGGTGTGGGCAGATTACAGAAGAATTTAGTTGGAGCCTGTCTGTTCCATGCGACAAATGGTGAACAAAGAAATTCATATGTTCATGGGATTGGATGGGGGCGGGAGGAAGTAAACCTTGCCTTTTGCTTTTTATTTTTTTTACATTGTCCTGCGTTCTTTTTCAGGCATGTGAGGATGGGTTGGGGTGGGATGGGGCTGAATCTGCAGGTGTCCTTTTATGCAGGTTTGTTTGTCATTCTTCTTTTTCTTTGTATGTGTTTTTATCATACAACTCAGCAAAACCTAACACACTTTGTTCCGCCCAAAAATTGGAAAGAGGTTTGGTTGGTGAAGTTTACTTTTCTCCTGGAAATGGCAAAAGGAATGGAGTTATAACTTTGTCCTGCAAATCCTTTCCTATTCATTTAATATCCCAAGAAATTGATACGGGTGGAAGAGGTTTGCTCTTTAAATTATTGATTGTTAAAGTTCCACAGTCTCTTTTCAATGTTTATGGCCCCACTGCTTCGGACTTTCAGTTTTGCCAAAAATCTTATGAAATGTTCAGATGATAACTTTATTTTAGATAATTCCTTATTTTAAAATGGGAACATTTTCTTTAATGTATTTAGGCGAAGAAAACAGGTTTTATACAAACTGGATATGGGCAAATTAATTCCAAGATTTGAGTTATTATCAATAACAAGTCTACAGACTTGTGATGCCGCAGTAAGAGGAGTACCAAAAGAATATCTCACTCAGTATCTCACTCCATCTCAGCCCTTAGTTATCAGACATCTACAAGAGATAAGCATTAAGCATTCAAGGACCTACCCTCTGCTGGATTGGTTCCTTCTTGACATATTGAACACAAGCGGTCATCCTTGTACCATACTGCTCGGAAACTCATCTGCGGAGTGCATCAAGAGTTGTCCCACACCCTCATCACCAGCCGGCTGGATTACTTTCTATATGCTGCAATCGCCAAACAACTCACCAGAAGACTGCAAACCATCCAAAACATCGCAGTCCGGTTCATCCTCAACCTTCCACACAGCACAGACACCCTCCACACCTTAGTGAGTTCCACTGGCCCCCAATACATAAATGCACCAAATTCAAACTCCTTACCCACACACTTAAAGCACTGTGCAACACAGGCCCAGTCTACCTAAACAATTGCATCTCCTTCCATCAACCATCCAGACACCTCCGATCAGGTAAACTCCTCCTAGCACACACACATCCCACACAAACAGAACCAAAGCTGAACTTCCGGAGAACATGGCGGCTGCGTAGTGTGCGGGTCGCGAGCTCTGCTGTATCCCGGTTGATTTCTGCTGTGTGTCCCGTAAAAACTCGAAGCATGCGAAGCCCCGGTTCCGTTGTAGGCATATCTCTTATTTGTTCACTATTGAGCCCTACTGGTAACCGATGTGCCTTACGTCCATGAAAGCTTCTCACCCACGATATTGGACGTTGGTCCGCGCGGCTTCTCGGCCGCCCTGGAGCTCAGGAAGAGCCGCAGGGCAGCCGCACGAGGATTCCTCAGACAAGGTGGTGGCAGCGCCAGTACATGCGCTGCAGCTGCTCGTATTGCGAGAGCCGCCGGAGAGGAGTTGTCTGCCGCCGCCATTGATACCAGCAAAGCCCAGAACACGAGAGGTAGGGGGGCCAGTGCGGGGGGTATATGTGGTGTATCAGGAGGACAGAGAGCTACGGAGGCTGCCTTTGAGGGGGGCAGTGGGTCCCCAGTGAGTCATAGCTTGGTACAGTCAGGCTCCGGTCCCAGCGTTTTCAGCGTTTCAAATTGTCCCTACTCCTTCCATTCCTGTAGCAAGTTCGCAAAAAGCTCAAAAAAGTCTCTCCCCAGAAAAACTTAAGAGGGAAGTAAAAAGAAGGGAAAAAACAGAAACAAAGAGATTTACCACCAGACCCCAAATTAAAAATAACACCGTCTCTGCGCACCTTTTTTAAAGTGCAACCGGCAGTACTATCATTAAAGAGACCAAGTATAGAAGTCCTGTGCTCTAGATCCGAACAAGAGAATATGGAACCTACAGATAATGGAGTTTTTAGAGGAGGTCTTGTGACAGAAACGGAGAGTGGAGAGCGGGCTGGTCAGGGCAGTACCCAAGAGAGCACTATAGATACAAACTCAGATAGAATTATGAATAAGGACGGTGTTGACTTTCAGGGGAGCTCTCTTATTAATAGTCCCGTATGTTTTGGTGGGTTTACGTCTGTTTGAAATATAAATATGGATGGTAGAGCCCCGAGTGATTCACAGCCTAGTGCATTCGAAGCACTGTTAGGAACACTAACGTTAGATATCAAAAATGGGTTTTCGACATCAGAAGCTAACCAGCGCGAATTACGGGGGTTTTGCGAGACATTAGATAAAAAATTGGATACTCTAACTGAGAGAACTGACATACTCGAAAATACAGTGGAGGAACTAAAAAAGGATCTTGCAAAAAATAAAATGGAGCTACAAACATTGTGTAGAGAGGAGTAGGGTCTTCAGGAAAAATTGGAACAATTAGAGAATAATTCCAGAAAGAACAATTTGAGGATTCTAAATGTTCCTGAAGAAAATGAGAGGGATAATCTAAAATCATATGTGGTGGCCCTCATTAAAGCTGCAGTTCTGGTAGATGAAAGCGAGGCCGACATCTTAAAGGACATACAAAGAATACACAGAGACCCATTTCGTAAAGTGCCGGAAAGAGCGAAGCCAAGAAAGATCCTTATCAATTTTCAGACATATGCGCTGAAAGAGAAGATTCTTACATCTGCATTAAAGTTAAAATCATTGAAAGGCCCCGATTTTTCATTTGAAATAAGATCAGACCTATCACGGGTCACATTAGACAGACAGTGGGAGCTCGGTAAACGCATGGATGACTTTAGGAAGCTAGGGGCAACAGCACAACTTAAATTCCCGGCCTCGCTCCGAATAATGTATAATAATAAAATGCACATGATAAGGAGCATAAGGGAAGCAGATGAACTGCTAGAAAATATCAAAGGAGCTGGTGGGAGCTGTTAAGGAGACAAGGAACATATATGTATACATTTATAGAAAGACACACAATACGTTTGTTTTTGTTTTTTTCCACTGGGATCAGCAGAGCAAAAGAAGAACTTGGACTAAGATCAGGTCCAAGAAGAAGAAGCAGGGGTGGGTTCTCCAGGGTAAGGGGTGGGTGGGTTGGGAAGTAGGTTATCACGGGGTGGGGAGCATATGGGAAAAAATAAAAAATAAATCCTCAAACACCTTGGATAGAGAAAATGGCACTAATATAGTAAGGATATGTCCATTCAAATCTTGACCTGAAATGTGAATGGGCTGCGCGTGAGAGGTCGCAGGGATAGAATATTACAATATCTTAGAGACTCCTCTGCCTAAATCCTCATCTTACAGGAGACACATTTAATAAAAAAGGAATGTGTGGACCTTTTTAAAAAACAAAGATGGGTACAGCAAGTGCTATGTACAGATCAGAGTGGAAATATTGGAGGAGTGGTCATAATTGTGAAAAAACAAGCGAAATTATGGGTCTCTAAATCAAGGGTGGATAAAGCAGGAAGATGGATCATAGCAGGAGTAAAAATCGAGGATAATCCACTAACGCTAGTAGGATACTATGGTCCAAACCAGGATGACTGCGAACCATTAAAAAATCTCTTTACTAACTTGTTGGAATTTCCTGCCACAATTATATTGGGGGGAGATTTTAACGTGGTTTTAGACTTAAATTTGGATAAGTGAAGTAGGACAAGGACAACTCCGACACCCAATACAGGAACACTTCTAAAAACCATGATGACGTAGCACACCCTCTGCGATCTCTGGAGGGAAAGGGTAGGTAATCAACAGGGTGTATCTTTTTATATTAAATAATATCGAAGTATGTCTAGAATAGACTACCTCTTAGTAGACTGGAGCCTTAGGGAAGCCTTAGGGAAGATATTTCAAATATCGAATATAAGCCAGCCCACCTTTCAGATCACTCGGCAGTTTTATTAACATTAAAAAATCATACCAGATGTCAGGAAAGGAGATGGACCCTAGATCGTACAATACTGTTTGATAGTGAGATAATGGGTAAATTGAAAGAGGAGGTTCGGGAGTTTATTGCAATTAATAGTGGCTCAGCTACGAATGCAATAGTTTGGGATACCCTAAAAGTATTTATCAGAGGAAAGATCACCAGTGCAACCTACTATAGAAACAAACAGTATAAAAGGGAAGTCCTAGAGCTAGAGGAACAAATGGAACAATTGAATATAGAGCTGAAAGGTCTAGTTTTAGAGGAGCAAAAGGTAGAACTAGAGAAGAAGCAAGTGTCATTGAAAAACCAACTATCAGGGATTCTCCAAGCAAGGGTTAAAAATAGGTGGGATGCTAGTAAACTAGCTCATTTTGAATATGGAGAGGGAGCAAGTAAACTTTTAGCCTGGAAGGTTAAGTCAGAATAAGAACAGGATCAAGGAGATCAAAGAAGATCACTCTAATATTGTTTTAAACAGCGAAACCGAGATTAGAGAAGCCTTTAAAGAGTTTTTTCGTATCCTATACACAGAAGAGAAAGAAAGACTATTGGATACTGAGATAGAGGGCTGGCTAGCAGATTCAATCCAACCCATAGACCTTAACCAACAAGATCTCTTAAATCAAGTAATCACTCAGTAGGAGGTAATCAGGGCTATCCAATCGAGTAAAGGGGGTAAAGCTGCTGGGCCTGATGGCATTCCTATGGAGATTTATAAAATGCTGGCAGAAGAACTGTCGCCTATATTGACAACAGTTATGGGTGAAATACTAGAGCAGGGCATGCAGTTACCAAAGTCCTGGAATGAGGCAACAGTTATTCTTATCCTGAAATCAAATAAAGACCCAGCTGTTTGTGAGTCATATAGACCAATATCACTCTTAAATTCAGACTATAACATTTTCACAAAAATATTGGCTAGTAGACTAGCAAAAATTGCAGGTCACTCAATACACGAAGATCAGAGAGGATTTGTGAAGAGGAGGTACTTGCATGAACTCACTTATGAACTAATTGGAGCTATTGATATAGCGACAACTTTCAATATTCCTTTAGCAATAACAACATTGGATGCTTCTAAAGCATTCGATAAGGTGAGATGGTCTTGCCTATTTGCCGTATTAAAAAGATATAACCTCGGCGACAAATTTTGTAGAGCTATGCAACTAACATATCAGGAACCAGTAGCAAGGGTTTAGTAAATAGGAACCTATCCTCTCCTTTTAAGATACTTAGAGGCACAAGACAGGGCTGCCCTCTCTCCCCGCTACTCTTTAATTTTTATATGGAGCCATTTGCGTTTAGACTTAGAAGTACAAGTGATATCCCCCCATTTCAACAGGGAGATTGGGTCAAAAAGGTTGCGCTATATGCCGACGATCTAATTGTGTACTCATCAGATCTGAGCATTGCCTTACCTACCATCTTAAGAATAGTGTTAGAATTTGGAGAGGTGTCTGGGTACTCTGTGAATGAGCATAAAACAGAAATCATGGTATGGAATCAAGTAAGCGCCAACCCCCAGGTTAAAAGGGAAATGCGATATCTTGGATTAAGAATAGTTCAAGATATAAATGAAATAGCAGAAACCAATCTGAGGAGGGTCTTTAAAGAGATCATTCAATTAATGAAGAGCTGGGTGCACCTTCCGTTAACGATCTTAGGAAGAGTTAGTTTGGTTAAGATGACCATATTGCCTAAGATTACTTTTATGTTTAATTCCATACCATTGTATTTCGACAAAATTACTATAAATAAAATACAGCAGGCTATAAATTCATTCATTTGGGCCAACAAAGGGATAAGGATTTCCTGGAAAAAGTTGCGGAGGAGGAGGGAGAAGGGAGGCTTAAGATTGCCTGATATACAATACTATGCATGGGCCTTCCAATTAAAAAATGCTAGAATGCTCATAAAGTCACCAGACGGCTCTAGAATAGGTTCAATGTTTCTAGTAATGTTAAAATCATCCAGAGTAAATATAGACGGATTCCTTTTTAAATTTGGCGACCCCAAATAAAAAAAAAAATCAAACTAAAGGTGCTTCAATCGATGGCAAAATGTGGTATCATATTAGACGCCTATCAAAATTGAACTATTACTCTTACTTTGCTCCAGTCTGGGAATCACCAGGGACCCCTGAGTGCCTGGTCGATAAACTGGCGGCACCCAGTTTATTGACCAGGGATGGGAGCTTGCTACCCTGGCAAGATCTTAATGGATTGATGAAAGGTACACTGTCAATGTTCAAATATATACAATTAAAAATCTGGGAGCAAAGTAGAAAACAAACACTTGGAGTTGGCAACATATTAGAGGAGCAACTTGTAATAAAACCCATTGGAAACAAGGAAGTAGCAATCTGGTATTGGCACCTTATGGAGACCATGGACGGAGAGTGCACGCTGGCTGAGGAACTGTGGGGAACACACTTGCCGAGGGAGCAACTGCAGAATATTTGGCAAGTATCTATGTGCACACTTTACCTCATAGTCAAACCTGCTTTTTTAAGAAGGAACCATCTTTTTTCGCTCCACAGGGCTTATATATCACCCGAAAAGCTATCAAAGATGGGGAACGGGAGTCGAACAAGCTGTGGTAAATGTGGTTTAGAAAATGCGACGGATGTGCACATGTTCTATCAGTGCCCTGAAATCAGTGGTTTTTGGGATAAAGTGGAGTCATCAATGTCAGGTATTTTGAGCCAGCAAATAAAGGTAAGCCTGTCTTTGGTCATCTTTGCAGTAGGGGATCTTTTCACGGGCCGTACAAGACACTTGCTGTTCTATGCAATGTTACTAGCAAGAAGAGAGATCTGTCGTAAATGGGTGAGCAATATACCTCCACAGCATTCTGAATGGCTGGAATCCCTTGTGTTTATGTCCAAAATGGACTTATTAGGAAAAAAATCTAAGAGGAAAGATTTCTGGAATCTGTTGATGGCATGGATGGAGAACCCAGATAGGATGGTGTAGAGTTTGAAGTGTATTGAAGATTTAAGAACATAACTAAGTCCAATGATTACACTGGCAATTTCTACTCTGGACTGCTAAAGAGGCGCTTCCCTTATATCCCGAATCTTAAAGCAGTGCTGGTGTATGTCTGTACACCGAGTGAGAGATAAAGCCGCAAGAAGGAATATGCCCACTGTAGTAAGCCCAACAGTGGTCAGTATCTCTCTCATGTGAAGGGCTGAAAATCTGGACATTGGAGCCTTCTGAGTTGAATGAGGACAAAAAAAACCCTTTTTTTTTTAACTTTAAAAAAAAATTTAAAACAGAACCAAAGCTGGAGGTCAAGCCTTCACTTACATTGCTCCTAAACATGGAACTCCCTCCCCTTCACATAGGAGCCTCCTCCTCGCTAGCTGAGTTCCACAAGAAGCTGAAGACACGGCTCTCTAACTAACCCACACCCCCTTCCCCACCAGACAAGGCAAGGTCCTCCCACCTGCTCAGTGCCAGGAAACCCTAAGGGGTGATTGTGCGCTCTAAAACTACACATAACATAACAGCATAGCATAAGAAGATGGCCTACTAAGAACGGTTATCTGGATTTTAGGAGAGTCAAGCAGGATCTTAGCTTTGCTAGTGTTTAGTTTCAAAACGTTGTAGTTCATCTCCCATCGGGTAAGGAGCAAGCATTCAGCTAATAAAACTTAGAGCTACGTAGCTTATAAAGATAGAATTGTGTATTTGTTCATATAAACCTAAAGCCGATATACAGGAAGATTCTTCAGACATCCCCCACTGTTGCTACATATCGACAAACTCGCCCTTCTGAAGTTACACAGATGCGCCTGTAGAGCCATATCTTGGATATAGGGTGCTCACCATAGAAGTTAATTTTACTTATGATATACAATACTTATACTATGGATTCTTCCTATTAATGACACACTGAGATTTCCCTCTAGTTTAAACCTACTGGTTACACGTGGTACTCCCTATAAACATATCCCGGATTTATCACTGATGCTTTTTCTACAGTTTAACTCCTCCATTAATGTACATGATTGTCCTTATAAAAATACCCTCACTCAGACATAGTGGGAAGATCCCATAGACGTATGACACATTTTGTATGTATAGTGCCATCCATGTAGTTATCCTAGGGCTGTTGACACAAATTGTTCTTACTTCATAATTAGCTGGTAGTAACTCAACGGCTAATATACAGGTTGTCCTTCTACCACTGATATACAGGCCTTTCCTGTGGATTTTTCCTTTCACTGGTTGTTGGAAGCCAGTGTCTCAGTCGCGCCCCACTGTCACAAATGCGCGACCCAAGGCTCCCAACTCAACGTTAGGCCAAGTAAGGACATTGTTTGAGATAGCCCTGCTCACCCCCTTAGTAGCTTGGCAAGAGCAGCCGGGCCTATCTCCAAGGCAAAAGTGTACAGTATGTGCAACCACGCCCACAGCAACCCACTGATGACACCACAAATGGACTCCACACGAGTTTGATAAAACGAGTATAAACTTTATATAAAAAGATATACGATCAGACCACATGATACAAAAGCCAACATATAATAAAGGGTAATATTCGTTCCGGCTGGTTGGTAGGTTCAAATCCCAACCACCGATTTCACAATGCTATGCTGGTCGTAATGCTAGAATCACACACGTTGCAAGGAATAAACAGTAGTGCTCTGCGTAAAGATACACTCCTGTGCTGGGCAAAGGAGAAATAATACAATGCGTAACGATACACCCCGGTACCTTGCAAGGGGAGAAATAATGCAATGCGTACCGCTACAATCCTGTACTGCGCAATGAAGGAATAATGCAATGCAACACACCCCAATTACATACTTTGCAATGAAGAAATAATGCAATGCGCACCACTACAATCATGTACTTTGCAATGAAGGAATAATGCAATGCGTAGCTACAATCATTTACTTTGCAATGAAGAAATAATGCAATATGGGCCGCTACAATCTTGTACTTTGCAAAGGAGAAATAATGCACAGCGTAGCGCTACAATCGTGTAATTCGTTATGCAGGAATAATGTCAGGCGTCATAAGACAGTTCGGCAGTTCGTTAGCAGCAATATTGTCAATGTGTATTACGACAGTCAGCCTCTTCGATAACAGTTGCCCCCCACACGGATCAACGATGACATGCAGTACAGCTTCTCACTCGGGCCCCAGCACTGCCAATCCCTTGGTCAGTACGGGCCCCAATCTAAGCCGAAGCAAAGGCTCACGTCACCAGAAGGACTGAGAGGCCGAGAGAGTGTCCCTCTGAGCACGCTCCCCGTCCAGGCAATGCTCCACGTTACCTGGGGGCGCGACCCCACTCTCCTCTCCTCCTTCCGCAAACTGGGCCTTCCGTGTAGAACTTTCTCAATGGGCCTTAGCGGCTCAGCCTGGCAGCTCAGCTCTTCCGGGGCTGCCGGTCTGGGCCGCGACTGTTAGGAAGGTCTCAGGCAGCCGCAGGGCACACGTACCCCGCGCCTCAGAGATTGCTTTTCTCCGGGTGCACATTCACCACAGCACCCTCCGGGTCTCCTCTGGCACGAAGCCACACACACACAACGTTGATGGGACTTTACGTCGACTCCGAGTGCACGCTCACCAGGCACTCCTTCCTGCGGTCTCAGTTGGCACCAAGACACGCACACCGCGCTGCAGAGACTCACTTTCTTCCGATGCACACGATGATCAGTCGATCACCTCCACAGTCCCAGGTTGCACCAAAGCACGCACGCTGCTTCACTGAGACTTACTCCAACTCGGTTGAAGGCAGGCGGCCTGGCTGACCAGGTTGAATCGATCCCTCTATGGAGCTTTTTTCCAAAGTTGCTCCAAAGTTCTCCAAACTTCTTGAACTTCTTCCTGAAGTTCCTCAAGGGGTCCCAAAGTGTCTCTAACTCACTCCTAGGGTCTGGAAGCTCCAAGATGGTCCTTGAAAGTTGAGGACTTCAGTTCCCACAATCCACTGGTACAAAACCCTTATAAATCCAATGGTGATTCTCCAAGGTGCAGATTTAGTTTGTGATGTTCCAGATGGGCTCTTTTAAGCTGTAGCTTTCAGGGAGTCCACTTTTTAGTTCTTTTTCAGCAAGATAATCCACAGGGCTGTAGTTTCAGATGGTGCAGTCTTCAGAGGCCAGGCCTTAGAAATCTTTGCACAGCAAAACTTCTCAACAGGGCACTTCTTGCTTCAGTAAGTTTCAAGCAGCAGATCTGGAGGGCTCTGCCCCTCTCAGATACTTATTCCAAGTTCTCTGGGTCAGGCAGGAGGTCACTTCTGACCAATGGGAGCAGGATAACTCCTCAAAGATATGACCACATCCTGTAGAGTGTGGCATTATTTTGTCCCAGAGTGCATCAAATCTTCCAAATTCATAATGGCTGGTTTTCCAGCAAGGAGGTAAGAGCTCGCTAAATACACCCCTAGGATGGCTAATTTACTTAGACTCTTCCCCCCCTGCTCATACCTTCCTTAATCCTACCATCTGCCTAAGGTGGGAAGTTCAGAGTTGTAAATGACATTGTTCTCTGCTCTCCTCTTTGAAGAACATAGTTTACGACTCCTCCCCCTGGCCTGGCATTCCTAACGAACAGCACACTGCCCTGCCAGCAGAGCTGGTTAACCCCAGGGGCTCTTTATCACCTCTACAAGGCAGCCTGGCTAATCCACTTAACTCTGACCAATCAGGTCAGACCACTGGAAGGCTGAATTTGGACTTACAAACAAGAAAGTCTTATAACGTCTTGTATGTACACTTTAGGAGAAATTCAACAATATGTGTTGGAGAACGAGGCAGTATCTGTGAGGCCTGCACAAATAACATGACTACAATTGTCCTTCACTGGGAACCAAACACTCAACTGTAGCGCCTGCAGAGCAGTCTGAGGCTTACTCAAGGGAGGTGGTGTGGGCCAGTAATCGCCATTTGCAGGTGCGCAGAAATAAAACTCAATAATTGATTGTCCAGTCTGTACTTTGCTTTATAAAAGTAAGAGTACACTTATTACACACACACACACTAGTCAATACTATGCACCAATTTACAAATATACATAATCTGTTGGAATTACTTTGTGACATTGCATAACATCTCCACCCCTCCCACGGGGGGGTGGGGTCTAGTACCACCACTCCAATGTATGCACACCATCTTGCCCCCAATGCAGTTAGTTGAACATAACCTTGAGCGAGGGCCCTGCGCACTCGCACCATCCCAGTGGCAACCCCCTCCCCATTATCTCAACCAGCATTTAAAATAGGTAACCCTGCCTTGGTGACACATAACCCTGACTGAGCATTTCCTACTGACCATAACGTATGTACCTTTATATCTTAAGGGCTAGCAGTCTGGGGTCTTCACCTAAGTGCAGCAGCAAGAATACATGTTTAAGCACACTTTAGAATGACAGTACTCAGCACATTTGTGGATCATTAGAATGCATTGCAATTACGGCACCTAATGGAATCACAGATGAAATCACAGGATTAGGCATATACAGCCAGACACCCTAGCAAGAATGTCTGGCTACATAACCCCACTTTGCTTATGATATCACCTTACACCAGCACTTCACATTACACAGGTGTCCTTCAGTCCCTCTAAAAGAAATAGCCGTTAGTAAATGCATTTCTGGTGCAATTACAACTCTTCACCTGCAGACGATGCATTTCTCAACACACCCTCAGCTGTAGAACAAAAGTTCTAGGCTAAAAAGTGGTTAGATGTTGACTGAGCCCTTGAGGGGTTATTCTTTCCAAGTCCCCATGTTACTTATGAGGGAACTTCCACTTTCGTGCTTGGGGAGACTGCGCTTCTCCAGCAGCTCCCCCTGCACCTCTTTCACCAATGAGCGTGACCCCCCTCCTCTGGAGGGCCACCAAGCACCCAAAACGATAATTTCCCCATGACTTGTAAGGCATTATGGGGCGCTTCAGGCTCCTTTTGATGAATATTATAGCAGCGGCTCTCCCGCTGCGTCGGGGAGAGCCGCGATGTGGGCCTCCGGCCACTGCCTCCTCTCGTTGGATGGTCCGGTTCCACCCGGACCCCCAGGTGAGTGCTACGTCTTGGGGAGCCCACCCCCGGCCGCTCCTGTGCATTTTCGGGGGCCCGGTCCCAACCGGGCCCCTTGCTGCATCATCCGATGTTCCGGGGCCCCGGTCCCACCCGGGAACCCTGCATGCCTTTTAATGTTGGAGGGCACCCCGGGGAGCCCACCCTTGGCTGCCCCCGCCAGCTCTCCGCTCTCTCTTCTGTGCTGCCACGGGTGCCAGCGCCTTTCTTCGGGGCTTCCCCCTCTGGCGGGCAGACGCTGGGAATCCCGCGGGTCCTCCTGGACCTCGGGGGAGTGTGACAGCACTCCCCCCGCCTTCTTCCGCACATCGGGGCCCGGGGATGCGGTCCCGGGCCCCCATGGCCATCTTCACGGGGGTGCAACGGCGCCCCCCGGCTTTGTTTCGGGGCCCGGGGATGGAGTCCTGGGCTCCTCCTCCTCCTTTTCACGGGGAGCGCGACGGCGTTCCCCGACTTCGAGGCACATCTTCGCGGGGGATGCAACGGCGTTCCCCCGCCTTTACTTCTTCAGGGCCTGGGGATGGGGTCCCGGGTCCCTGGGCAAAACCTCGCGGGGGCACGACGGCGCTCCCCCTCCTTCCACATCACCGGGGGCCAGGGTGGGCTCCTGGCCCCCTTCTGGGGCAGCATCACGGGGACGTGACGGCACCCCCCGACTTTGCTTCCTCCTGGGGCAGCCCCCAGGACCTAACCTACCCCAGGGGCATGATTGCGAGCGGCGGCAGAGCCCCACGCCCTTCGCCGCCGGTCCCAGGCTGGGTCAAAGGTCGCCTACCTTCTGGGGGCATATCTCGGCCCCCCGGAGTCCGATTTGCTTCATTTTCATCTCCTCTCGCTCATCTTGGCCAGCTCCAGCCACTGGGAACATTTTCCTTCACCCTCTGGGTCTCTGAGAGGGAGAGATTCAGCGGGGAGCGGTCTTCACTGGTTCTCTGCGCCAGCCTTTCGCCTGGCTCTCCTCCTGGGCCTCTCTTCTCCCTGCGCAGAGGCCCCTGCTTCTGCGCACCAGTCCTGGGCTCTTCTGGCGCTCTTCAGGGCCCTGGGGGGTAGTCAGGGGGTTCCTCCTTCCAACTGCCCATTGCCATGCTCCAGCACCTTCTGCCTCAGCAGACCACACCCCAGAGAGAGCTTCTCTTCCTGTGCAAGCACTTTTTAATAATTGAGTAGGGGGCTGGCAGGAAGTCTCTGTTGGTCCTATCAAACAGCGACACATCACTTCCCTGCCCCTGCCCCTGCCCCTGTTCAAAATGGCGTCGTCCAGGATCTCTGGCCACATGGGTGCAGCCTGGTGCCTGGCACCCAGTGATGGATGAGCCAGTAGCCCCACCCATCTTCTCTTCCTGGAGAGGAGGCCTTAGCTTGTGGAAGAAAGGTTATCAATCCATCCTGCTGAGGTCAGCCCTCAGCCAAGGTCTGGTTATGGTTGGCTCAGAGAAATAGGGCAGTTCTGTATGACCCAAAAGCAGTACAAATATGACTTTGGACTCTGCAGAATACTTCTTGTCACATCCGCTACGGTGGACTTTAGTACGTGTCTGGAATCTGTCGGCCTTATGGAAGTTACTCTAGCCCATGGGCTCCACAACCCCATAGGGGAATAATGAAGTGAAAAACAGTAAACCACACTGACTTTCCCTGGCATGTTCCTTCCCAGTGTATAAAGCCTATTCCATGTCACCACCCAATTCTGCATAAGTCATGCCACACCATTCACTCTGTAGCTGCTCCTGGACTGCGCATGCTAGGAATCTCCCCTGCGCAGCCCCTACACGTGTGTGCACGCATGTACACCTGTGTCTGCATGTAACCAGCCCGGTGTCCCTTACTCCAGCTGCTGCGCAGTGGCCTGGTAAAGCCAGGGGAACACCAGTAAAATCCCCATACAGTCTCTTACAACCTGAGTTCACTGTGGGTGAGTCCCCACTTATGAGGCTCCCCCACAGAAAAAGCTCACTAATTAGGTGCTCAAAAAGCAAAAAATCCAGGCCGTCCATAGTGTCAGAACCACCTTCTAACAATATGATGTTGTTGGATTTAGTAAAGCCATTCTGGGAAGTCTTTGAATGGTATTTGTAGCCTTTTCCTATCAAGAGTTATTAATTAATAACTTCCTAGCATGTTAACCTATGCAACAGGGGATTTGCAATGGGAAGAATGACTTGGTCAATTTTTCCAGTACCAGGACTTACAAAAACATATTTTATAAGTACTTGTCTTATATCTACAGCAACCCCACCCCAGTTGCAACTAGGGGAGACTTTAGGGGTTCTGAATCTGTAGAAATAATACAGATCCTCCATCCACAGTGCTCCTAGCACCAAAGTCTAATTTGAGCAGCACTTTACCAAATGTGAAATTTCACTTTACCCAGGCATATAAAAACTCATTTTATAAGGGTGTACCTTATAAATACCTGACCCCCCACCCCTGAGATACCTAGGGGAGACCCTGGGGGTCCCTAATATGCCAAAACATTTTAGGTTGTCCCAAACACCAAAGTCGAGTTTGGGCACAATTTACTTGTTAAAACCAGTCCTGGCACCCAGGGCTGCTTTTAAGCTGACCTCAGGCTTCAGCAGTGCACACATGCAAGTGCAAAAAGAGCTGCTGGCCTCTAAACTGCCATACCTTAGGGTACTAGGGACTTCTAGGTAGTTTCAATCCCCCTACCCTATTATATACTAGGGGCTTATAGGGTAGGTTATGCCAATCGCAGGGGTACCCCACTATACCATTGAGTACCCTAGTGTATGTAGGTGTTTTAACTGTATGTGTCTCTTTCAGCATAGCACTGGCCCTGGGCCTGGTTAGGCAGAGCCCAGTGTCAGTCAGAGTCAGTTACCACCAGTATCAGTCAGCAAAAAGTTGGGGGTTGCCCAGGGCACAGGATGACTTTGCAACACATATACTTACCTCATTTATGCATCTATATAATTTCAATATACTTATGGATCTATATGTTTATCACTTTCTTCTAATTTAGCATTTCCAATGCACTACCCTATTTCTCATCCTATACTTCTCTAAATATATATTCTAGCCCAACTTTCTGACTCATCTCAAACTTCTTTCTACTACTTTTTCCAATGCACTACCCTATTTCTCAGCCTATACATCTATCAATATATCCTCTACACCCACTCTCTCATTTATCCTAAACCCCATACCACTCATATTTTTCCCAAAATAACCCTTGCTAGACTCTCCCCAACTCTACCCCTCCTTGCATCATCTGATACCTCTTTTACTATACCGATCCCCCCAAAACAAACTCTTCTAAACTCTTCCCTCTGAGTCTTCCCCTCCAATCCCCTTTTACTCATCTAAAAGCCTCCTCCTACTGATATTACCTGAAAAAAAAAACAATTATCCAAATCCTTCACTCTTCTATCCCTCCACTATCCTATTCAATCAAAATAACAGACTAACATGTTCACTTCCCAAATTCCATATTCCACTATACTAATTCACCACTAACCCTTTATGGGTTCCATAGTAGCGTGCTACTCGCCAATAAAGCATTTCAACACACCATCAGGATTACAAACGCTATATAAATGCAAACCTTTTTCCCTTTCTACCCCTCCCCAACCCTTCTCAATCCAAATAACTGACTAACATATCCACCACTCAAATTACTTTCATGTATCACCATACTAATTCAACACTAATGCTTATGGGTTCCAGAGTAGCATGCTACTCGACAAAAAAGCGCTTCAAAACCCCATCATGGATAGCAATATATCGATATAAATACAAACCTCTTTCCCTCTATCCCGCCGCCTACCCTTTTCTATCCAAATAACTGAATAACATATCCACCACTCAAATTACTTTACATTTCACTATATTAATTTTCAATACAAATCCTTTATGGGTTCCGGAGTAGCGTGCTACTCGCCAGAAAAGCGCTTCAACACCCATCAGGGGTAGCAGGTGCTATATGAATGCAAAACGTTTTTTTCCCCTTCTATCACTCCGCTATCCTTCCCACTCCAAATAACTGACAACTATCCACCACTCAAATTACTTTCATATTTCACCATACTAATTCACCCCTAATACTTTATGGGTTTTCCGGAGTAGCATGCTACTCGTCAAAAAAAGCACTTCAACACTCCATCAGGTGTAACAATCGCTATATAAATACAAACCTTTTTTCCTCCTCTATCCTTCCGAATCCAAATAACTGACTAACCTATCCACCAATTAAAATTACTTTCATATTTCACTATACTAATTCAACACTAAACCTCTATGGGTCCCGCAGTAGCGTACTACTCTCAGAAAAATTGCACCGACGCCTCGTCATGGGGGAATTAAGCGCTATATAAATGCAATTACAATAAAATACAACCTGGAACACATATTTGTTTGACTCCTCCCCCACTTCTTTAATCATATGTACATTTTTCTTCTCTGGCTTTAAATTTTCACACAACCTGGCATAATGCCCCATCTTGTTACATTTTCTACATACAATAGAACATGCAGGACAATCTATCCCTTTTTTTATCCTCAATCTTCTTTCTGAGCAGAAACTCACTAAACTGATATGTGTGAATTAATGGAAAACGAAAACTGAGAAACCACTTTGGAGGAAACCAAATCACAGAAAAAGAACTTTAAGGAAAGATAATTTTAAGGAAATACAAATAAAAACGAAAATTAAAGGAAATATTTTAAAGGAAAGATAACTAAAGAAAAATCACAAATTATATTAAACTTGGGTCAGGTTACGGACTACTACGGGGTTTTGGGGTTCAGCGATGGGTAATGTTAAGGGTGATGAGGATTTTTTTGAGGTCAGTAATAACTAGCTGGAGTTTGGGCATAAAAAAGGGAAAAGGGGTTTTTTAGCATACAGAGATGGGTGGAGTGTTGGGGTGGTGAGGGGTTTTTAGGGTTCACGGATGAGTGGTGTTTAGGTGTGTGAGGCATTTTTACATTTCAAGGATGGGTGGAGTATAAGGATGTTGAGGAGATTTAGGGTTCATGGATGGGCGGAGTTTAGGGCTGGTGCAGGTTTTTAAGATTCAGATATGGGTAGAAGCAGGTTTAGTAAAGCGTTTTAAGGGTTCACGATGGGGTGGTGTTTAGGTTGGTGAGTAATTTTTAAGGATTCATGGATGAGTGGAGTTTAGATGTAGAAAAGGGTTTTTAGGGTTCAAGGATGATTAGTTTATGGTGATGAGAAATTCCTATGGGACATGGATGGCTGGTGCTTTAGGACAGTAAGGGTTTTTAGGGTTTTAGGGATGGGTGACATTTACGTGTGCTGAGATGTTTTAAGGGGTATGGGATGAATGGTGTTTAGGCGTATACATCGGTTTTTAGGGTTCAGGAATGGGTGGAATTAGGGGTAAGATTATGTTTCAGGAATGGTGGGATTTTGGGGTCAACGGCCTTTTAGGCTTCAGGGTTGAGTGTAGTTTAGGTGTGGTGGGGTTTATGGGGCCGGTGACTGATAGTGTTTAGGGGTTGGTCGGGATCAGCGTTGGGTGATGTTTACAGGTAGTGATGGGTCAGCGCATTAAATTAAAAAGCATCCAATGTAATTGTTTGGCAATGTAAAATATATAAATATGAGATAATGTCCCCTGAAGTAAAGCACTAAAATAATTATCTCCAACAAAACTGTTTCTGAAAGTAAGACCTGCAAAGATTCATTTAAACTTACAAAATAAGCATTCAAAAGCCAATTTTGACCAAAATAACATTTTATGAATTGGTTTCTATGAAAAGGCAAATGGCATTCATTCTGAAAATTTTCATTACACAGTTTAGATTAAATGGTTTCTCAGTAATGGTATTTGTGAGAAGTTGGCCTGGCATATGCTGGTCACTAGTTATAGTGGCCACCTTGCACCAGTCCAATTAGACTCTTATGGTAGATAGGTTTACGACAACCTTTTAAAGAAAGCTATCCTAGTGGTAGCTGTGGAGAGCAGCTTTCAGGCTAAGTCTCAGAGGAATGTAAAGCAGCTTGTTTTACCTTATAATCTCTTGAATTACCAAATGAAAGGACACCAGCACAGGTATATATATCAAATATATATGTATTTATTTCTAGACACACTCTAGTAATCTCTTTATGAGATTAGAAGCCAGGAACACATTCAAATATCAACATTTCACAATAAGTTAAGCACAAATATGGCGGGGCCCTAGGGGCGTACCAGACCATATACTAGAAAAGAGGTTTAGGAAAGTCAACTTGCAGAATGACAAGGCCTAGGGCCTGTTGAATCGCTAGGGCTTCACGACTGCAGTGATAGCAGGTAAGTAACAGACCCACGGGAGACGCATGCAGTGTGAGAACACAGCCGCGGGTTCCCTATTGATTACAATGGAGCAAGTCGCGGTTGGATTTTTAAAGTTTTAGGGTACTTTGAGGAAGTCTACAAGCAAGCCACTTACAAGGTAAGTAATTTGAGGGTCAACACACACTAGGGCACTGGAGTGCACAAGTTACCTCACCCAGGGAAGCCGGGTGCATAGGTGTCTTTTGGTGTCGGGTCGCGTCGCTGTTTTCTATGGAAGCCACAGAAGATTTGCTGCTTGCGGCGACTGAAGAAGTGTCTGGTGGAATCCAAGGCTGAATTCGAGATGTAGAAGACCTGAAAATTGAAGGGACAGTGTTCACAGTCACTTGCCAGTGACCCGGGGCCAGGAAGATGGATGCCCACGGATGTCGGGTGATTTCAGGTGATCAAGGGTGTTTTGACTCTTCGCTCACGAGGTCCAGGAGAGATCAACGATAACCAGCAGCTGGATTCGGAGTGTCCCTCGACGTCTGCAGCTGACTGCGGTGTCGGCAACCGGATTGGAACCAACAAGCCTTGGCAACAGCGAGTCTCGTGTAGAGTGAAGAAAGTTGATGGTGCAGACCAGCAAGGTCTGAGGGACTGACCCCGCGAGGGTGAGTGAGGGCAGGCCTGGAGCAACCAGGGGAGCCCTTTTAGTTGATAAAGTCTTCGGGGGACGCACAAGCCAATGGGCAAGGGATCGCGAAGACGCCTCTCGAGGAAATGCTTCACAGGAGCCCACGGTCACTCGGGACGGGATAGGCCTCTGATTTTGGCTGCAAAACCTGCTGGAGGCTTGGGCCACAAATGGTCCAAAGCACAAGTTCGTAGAATGTCGTGAAGGGGTTGTACTCTACAATAGTGCACGGGTCCCAGGTATTGCGGTTCCTCGTCACTCGTGGGGTCCACTCGCCTCAGCTCTGCTGGGGGCTCACAATTGCCGTCGAGGTCAGGAAATCCACTTCCAGGGCTGCAGGGACTTCGGACTCCGGTGGGAGTGGGAAAGTTTGCGACCGTTGATTAGAGTTTCAGGTGCCTGCCAAGCAGGGGAGTCACTCCTTGACTCCAAGGGAGATTCTTCCATCTTCCAAAGGTAGTGGAACGTCGAAGGGCCAGGATTCTTCTTGTAAAGCGTCGTCCAGGGTTATCTAACTTGCAATGGCAAGGTGTACCTATCTTATAGTAAAAGAAAGGGAGGGACTAGCTCTATGTCCACTCCTCTAGGAGGGTCAGGGGGTGGGTGGTTACACCCACTTCCCTTTGTCCAGTTTCGCGCCAGAGCAGGGGCTGGTAGCCCCTGAACCGGTTTGAGCTGGCATATGCACAGAGGAGCCTACTGCTCCCCCAGTGCAGGACTTCAAATCACAAGAGTGCACCCACCCAGCTCCAATACACTAAATCCTGTCTGGAAGGTGGTGACACCTTCCTGTGACAGGATGCCTATTGTTGGGCTTCCTCCACTGTGAGTTTCGGTCAGCAGCAGGAGGGCAGCCCAGTGTCTGTGCTGGTGGCATCCATTTTGTGATGCCAGGGCTCTTTCAGATTTCTACTGTGTTACCACAGTAGGTACATGTCATCCCCTCTAGAAGGGTGGGATCATACTCCCACACCAGTTACTGGTGTGGGGGTATGATTCCAAGATGTATGACACAAAACACAACATGTTTTGATGCAGTCATTCCAAAGTTAGCATTAACCCGGAGGTTATAATGCACTTAAGAGTATATGGTTAAACCGCATCCACAAACAGCCACAGGGAATAGACCCTGCCAGCTGCAGAGGGGCCCTGCTCAGGCAGAGGCACCCCCTCACATTGTAAACCAAGCACCCTGCCCTCAGGATTGATAGGGCCTGCCATAGGGGTGGCTGATAGGTTTATATGTGTGTGTATGGTGAGATATAGGAACCTATACCTCTGTGAGGAGTGCTAACACTACCTCACCCATGCTGCAGTAGCAGGCCTGAGGTGTCAGATTTAGTCTGCTTCCCATGGGTGGCATAATACATGCTTCAGCCCCTGGTCGGCCTGTAAAGTACCTATGCCCTGGGTACCTATGGTACCATATACTAGGGGCTCATAAGGCACCACAGTATCCAATCACTAGTGCATCTAATATGCACTCCAAGTCGTTTAGAGAGAACAGAGAGACTGTGGCCCTGATTAGCAGGGACCCAGCCAGACTATAGCCAGAAACCAGTGTATACAGCAGAAAAAAAGTTGGGGCAACATAAGTGCAGATCCTACTCTCCTACAGTATTCCATTAAATAGTTTTTCTATTAAATCACATTCAACCTTTTAAACACCTTTGTGTGATAATCTACTAACAAAATAACACAATACTACACTTAAAAAAGAAAATGCTTATTGTCCTTAACATACTTTTTCAAATATAATGCACAAAAGAAAATTAACAATAACTAAGCCAATAGCTCATCACACACATAAATGCGAGATCCATTGGCTTTCGAAGTGCTGATTTTATTTTGAGGCACGCAAACCAGGGGCTGGCCCATAACCTTATTAGGTAATGCAATATAATAATATATAGTAGCTTTAGGGACCAGTCCTCATCTGTCATTTGTTCCAAGCTCTTAAAACAACCACTTTTCTTTTTTAACTCAAGAGAATGAGTTGAATGTAGCTATATGACAAGCGTGACTGTAAACTGAGGGATAACCTTAATTTATGGCAAGAATAATGTTTATTTGTTTAGCATACAATCGCCAGTTTCTTGGCATTGTATATGGTTTGTCTCTCTTAGTGAAAATTAGGTGCAGGATTAAGCGTTAAAAAGAAAGGTCTTTGGGCGTGGCTAGGCGCCTGGGGAAGATGGCGCCACCCATGTGACTCTCCATGGCATGTCAGGAGAAAAGTGCGGTTTTATGGCGGTTTCCTCCGTCGGCAGTTCCTTCCTAAATGAGTATGATGCTAGTCTTTCTGATGGCGCATTTCTCCTGACTGCTAAGTATCGGGAGTGACGTGCTCCATGTTTCCCGATGGCGATGCACTCTCTCACCTCAGAGGCATCCGCCATCTTAAAATACTGGCATAGCACGGGAGAGTGACAAAGCTCTAACAAACACCTTGGACATCAGTATGTTTGGGCTGCAGTAGGTACCAGGTTTAATCTTTGCCAGGACGTTGCTCAATTCAACATTAGCCTGCCTGAATATTTATTTAAACAGCTACCTTAAGGCTCGCACTGGCCATCATTTTATGCAGGAGGTTCTCTATAGCATATTGGGATTTGTTAACTCCTCAACAATTTTTATGTCTTGGCATTTGCTCTTTCCTCTTACTGACCACTATGTTCACCAAATCAACATGGATAACCACATTGCCAAGCGATCAATCCTCGAAGTTATGACCATGGTCAGACCTTTATATTGTATCTGGACAGATATTATTAACAATACAATTTTTCTTTTTACTCCTCATTAAATGTATACCATCTCCACCCCTCTCTTTATTTATGGGTAGATTGGTAACTGTCAAATTGCCTTTCAAGTCCTCCTCACAGGCATTCTAGACTTTCCTCAGTAGTATCTCAGATTTCAGAGATTGAAGATCCGTGCACCCCCTTACTTACAGGACCTGCTTCCTCATTCAGTTCATCTGTCACCACAGCTTCATAGTAACTAGTTATGGGTAGAGCATCATCCAAAAGACTTAAAAATGACCCACCCTCACCCACAAGCTCTCTTCCTCCTGCTACAATGGATGTCTTATTGGAAGAAATTAGGGCCTAGCATCACAATATAGAAGAAAAAATGCAAAACTACAAACCCTTAGTGACAGATGGTCTCACATGAAAGAGCAACTCATCAGCTGAACACCATCTTACAGTCTTTACGGAAACTACCCTTAAGGTAGACACTCTTCAGTCACAGGTTTCTATCCTACAAAGGCAAGTTGAAGATTTGGAAAATAGAAATACGAGGAATAATCTGCGAATTCATGGTCTGCCTGAGGTCACTGAAGCAACCGACCCTATTTACCTTCTTCAAGTCCTTTCTGCCTAAATTATTGAATATTCCACCAACACTCTCGTTCAATATCCAACGAGCAGGTCACTTGCCTAATTAGGCTTCTACTTCTAAAACCACAGAGGAGTTATTCTCTACGTCCTTGAATATGCAGACTCACTCAAAGTCCTCTCTGCAGTTAAAATGATTAAATGAATTTCCTGGTGAGGTAACGCTCTCTACTTCACACAAGGCTATGCTAAGACTACTGCAGACAGGCGCAAAGAATTCCTAAATTTGCATTTAATGCTTCGCTCTCCTGGCACTTGAATTGAATTATTTCACCCTTGCTTATTTTAGGTGAATTACAAAAAGAAAACAACCACTTATGGAAACCCCATTCAATTGAAGACTTTTCTAAGTCTTGCAGAGCGGAGAACATGGACACTTCAAGATCTCCTAATGCACAATTTATAATTTGTTCTCACTGTAGGTTTTGTTTATCTACATAGGGATTCCACTAATCAGTTTTTTTGTTAATTATATACAGTTGTTGAAGTTGCAATGTAATATTGTTAGATTTACTTGTTCTTTAATCCAACACTGTTTCCCACTATTTTTGTATTTCTCTTGCAAGTATTATGATCATGTTTCTTCTTGTACTCATCCTACATTTCATGTTCTGCCCATCTCCTTGCATCTCTCCCCCAGATTCCAGAAATCTCATCCCTTCCATGTGGTTCCACCTCCCCCCATCTCTGTTGAAATGTTTGTAGGTATGTTTTTCTCCCTTTTTACTTTTAACTTATTGTCTCTTTTATCATACAATCAAGATCCTCAACCTCCATATTTCCTCTCTTTTCTATTAACTCTATTCTATTTTCCCATGTTATAACTCTTTTCTTTTATATTTGTTTAATGTCTCTTTTTTTGCATTATTATATCCTTTGATTATTACATGGTTCATGTTAAATCCTTTCAATATCTTATCTGACACATCTCATTATTCCTCTTATTTTTTATGTCTTTGAAAATTGTGTCTTGGATCTCAATTCTTCAGTTAAACAGCAATGAGTTCTAAGTCATCTCTCAAGGTCAATCCTTCACTTACATTGCTCCTAAAGCATGGAACTCCCTCCCCTTCACATAAGAGCCTCCTCCTCGCTTGCTGAGTTCCACAAGAAGCTGGAGACACGGCTCTCTAACTAACCCACCAGACAAGGCAAGGTCCTCCCACCTGTTCAGTGCCAGGAAACCCTAACGGGTGATTGTGCCCTCTAAAACTACACATAACATAACAGCATAGCATAAGTAGATGGCCAACTAAGAACGGTTATCTGGATTTTAGGAGAGTCAAGCAGAATCTTAGCTTTGCTAGTGTTTAGTTTCAAAACGTTGTACTTCATCTCCCATTGGGTTAGGAGCAAGCATTCAGCTAATAAAGATTATAGCTACGTAGCTTATAAAGATAGAATTGTGTATTTGTTCATATTAAACCAAAGCCGATTTACAGGAAGATTCTTTAGATGTCCCCCTCTGCTGCTACATATCGACAAACTCGCCCTTCTGAAGTTACACAGATGCACCTGTAGAGCCATATCTTGGATATAGGGTGCTCACCGTAGAAGTTAATTTTACTTATGATATACAGTACTTATACTATGGATTCTTCCTATCACTGACACACTGAGGTTTCCCTCTAGTTTAAACCTACTGGTTAAACGTATCCCTGGATGTATCACTGATGCTTTTTCTACAGTTTAACTCCTCCATTAATGTACATGATTGTCCTTATAAAAATACCCTCACTCAGACATAGTGGGAAGATCCCATAGACGTATGACACATTTTCTATGTATAGTGCCATCCATGTAGTTATCCTAGGTCTGTCGACACAAATTGTTCTTACTTCATAATTAGCTGGTAGTAACTCAACGGCTAATATACAGGTTGTCCTTGTTGTTTAATTCTACCACCGATATACAGGCCTTTCCCGTGGGTTTTTCCTTTCACTGGTTTTTGGAAGCCGGATAGCCTAGTCGCGCCCCACTGTCACAAATGCGCGACCCAAGACTCCCAACTCAACGTTAGGCCAAGTAAGGACACCGTTTGAGATAGCCCTGCTCAGCCTCTTAGTAGCTTGGTAAAACCAGCCGGGCCTATCTCTAGGCATAAGTGTACAGTATGTGCAACCACGCCCACAGCAACCCACTGATGACACCACAAATGGACTCCACACGAGTTTGATAAAACTAGTATAAACTTTATATAAAAAGATATGCGATCAGACCACACGATACAAAAGCTAACATATAATAAAGGGTAATATTCGTTCCGGCTGGTTGGTAGGTTCAAATCTCAACCACCGCTTTCACAATGCTATGCTGGTCGTAATGCTAGAATCACACACGTTGCAAGGAATAAACAATAGCGTTCTGCGTAACGATACACTCCTGTACTGGGCAAAGGAGAAATAATACAATGCGTAACGATACACCCCGGTACCTTGCAAGGGGAGAAATAATGCAATGCGTACCGCTACAATCCTGTACTGTGCAATGAAAGAATAATGCAATGCGTCACACCCCAATCACGTACTTTGCAATGAAGAAATAATGCAATGCGCGCCGCTACAATCATGTACTTTGCAATGAAGGAATAATGCAATGCGTAGCTACAATCATTTACTTTGCAATGAAGAAATAATGTAATGTGGGCCGCTACAATCTTGTACTTTGCAAAGGAGAAATAATGCACTGCGTAGCGCTACAATCGTGTAATTCGTTATGCAGGAATAATGTCAGGCATCATAAGACAGTTTGGCAGTTCGTTAGCAGCAATATTGGCAAAGTGTATTACGACAGTCAGCCTCTTCGATAACAGTTGCCCCCCACACGGATCAACGATGACATGCAGTACAGCTTCTCACTCGGGCCCCAGTACTGCCAGTCCCTTGGTCAGTACGGGCCCCAATCTGAGCTGAAGCAAAGGCTCACGTCGCCAGAAGGACTGAGAGGCCGAGAGAGTGTCCTTCCGATCCCGCTCCCCGCCCAGGCAATGCTCCACGTTACCTGGGGGCGTGACCCCACTCTCCTCCTTCCGCAAACTGGGCCTTCCGTGTAGAACTTTCTTTTTTTTTTTTTTATAATTCTTTTTATTGAACATTCAAGAGAAAACAATAAAGTCATGTTACACAATCGGCCAATCATTTCCAAGCCGTTTAGCACAGCGTCCCCAACCGGCAGGAGTAATATACAGTGATTTTTCGTACATCTCTGCGACAGCTACCATTTGTTAAGTTCATGGCGTTGATGGTTCGTCAGGGGTGGGAACACACATACACATTCCACTTATTCCATATCGCTATACATTTTTGGGGACAGCCACGGGCCACATACACCGTTTTCTCCCTTGCCATACACCAATCCAGATCGTTTTTTCAGGCCTTGAGTGTCGGTGGCGCCTCTGCTCCCCAAAGTCTCGCTATTTTTCTCTTGGCTACCATCTGTCCAAGAGTCACCCATGCCTTACCCTTTGTATTTAAGTCTGTAGGCTCCCAGATGTTCAGGAGACACCTTTTGGCCTCCAATCTAAGGCCTACCCCCCATACTGTACTCATACATTCGTGCACTTTTCTCCAGTAGTGTTGGATGAGTGGGCATTCCCACAGTATGTGCAGAAAGGTCCCCTCTAGGCCACACTTCCTCCTGCACCTCTCATCGGTGCTTCTAGCCATGAGGACTAGTCGTCTCCCAGAGAAGTACACCCTATGTAGAATCTTTAATTGGACCAGTTTTAGTTTTGCTGAGATGGCGACCTCTTTAGGGGAGGAGAGTGCCTCTTGCCATTCCTCATCGTCTATTTCTAGACCGTCCCTCCCCCAGTTTTCCCTCAGTGCCAATAAAGGATTTGGAGTGTGGTGTATTAGCTTTTCGTATGGCAGGTGTCCATCAAGTAGTCTGTCCTCAAGAGGGGAGGACTCCGTAAGCGACGACCCAGCTGGAATGTTGGTCTGAAGGGAGTGTCTGACCTGAGCATACCTAAAGTACTCCGATTGCGCCAGTTCGTGGGTCTGTTGTAGTGAAGTCAAAGACACCATTCCCTGCGGTCCCCAGAGATCTCCTATACGGGAGATACATATTAGGTCCCACTTGTCAAACACTTTAGATCGCCCAAGCACGCCTAGAGCCTCAGCGTCCCAGAGTGGAGTGGCAAGTGTGAGTCTGTTGGCCCACCCCAGGTTCCGGTTGACTGCATGCCAAAGTTGTACGGATAGTCTTGTAGGCCCCGTGAGAGGGAATTTGGTTGGTTTAGAGTACAGTGCCCTCGTAAAGTCTCCGCCCGGGAGGGTCCACCTATCCATCCTATATGCAGGCTCATCCCCATTGCTGTACATACACTGATTTATAGCGGACAGGTGTGCTGCCCAGTAGTACTTTCTGATGTCGGGAAGGACAATACCCCCATCGTACCAACTGAGGGTTAGCTTATGGAGCGCTATGCGTGGTGTCCCGTTCCATAGTAGGTCCCTTTGTGTAGTTTCAATTTCTTTGAAATACGCCTGCGGGACCAAGTCTGGGTAGTTTTGGAGGGCATAGAGGAAGCGCGGCAATGCCATCATTTTAAAAAGCGCTGCCCGTCCCAAGAGGGACAAGGGGAGTGCCTTCCAGGTGTTGGTGTCACGTCTGAACCTCTGCAGCAGCGGGAGCAGATTTCGCTTGTAGCAGGACTTGGCATTCTTTGTAATATATATACCTAGGTATTTAAACCCTTCTGCGACTATTTGGATGGGGCAGTCTTTCGGTATGGAGGGGGGACACCCATGTAGGACGTATAAGAACTTTCTCAATGTGCCTCAGCGGCTCGGCCTGGCAGCTCAGCTCTTCCGGGGCTGCCAGTCCGGGCTGCGATTGTTAGGAAGGTCTCAGGCAGCCGCAGGGCACACGTACCCCACGCCTCTGAGATTGCTTTTCTCCAGGTGCACGTTCGCCACAGCACCCTCCGGGTCTCCTCTGGCACGAAGCCACACACACACAATGCTGATGGGACTTTACGTCGACTCCAAGTGCACGCTCACCAGGCACTCCTTCCTGCGGTCTCAGTTGGCACCAAGACACACACACACCGCTGCAGAGACTCACTTTCTTCCTGTGCACATGATGATCAGCCGATCACCTCCACAGTCCCAGGTTGCACCAAAGCACGCACGCTGCTTCACTGAGACTTACTCCAACTCCTGGTGCCCCGATATCCAGGCGCTCTTCACCAACGCCTTCGGCCGCACCTCGTCATGGTCACCGTGTCCGAGCCTCACTTCTCCTCCGGTGCACTCTATGACCAGGCGCTCTTCACCAGTGCCTCTTGGTGCACCCCAGCATGCACCCTGCGAATCCGAGACTCACTCCGCTTCTGATGAACACGTTGACCAGGCACTCCTCACCAGCTCCTCTTATGCACCACGACACGCACCCAGCGCGTCCGAGACTCCCGTCACCTCCGATGCACACGCTGACCAGGCGCTCTTCACCCACGGCTGCGGTGCACCACGACACGTACCTAGCGCGTCCGAGTCTCACTTCTCCTTTGTGTGTCCAAGATCACAGGGCACACATTCTGAGGGTCTCAAGCTGCCACAACACGCGCTCACCGCGTCACTTGAAACGTCTCCAGAAACGTTTATGTTCCTGTGTTTCCAAACAGGGAGCCAGCTCACCTAAGGCCCTTGGGGTTACAAGACACAGCACAAAGCACAGTCTTCTTCAAGCAGGGGGACCCAGGCACACGAAGCACAGTCCCAACAGCCTCTTCTTTGGTTAAAACTGCAGACCAGCCCCAGATCACGAAGCAAGAGTTGGTCCTTCCCAGCAGTCTCTTCAGTTGTTCCTTCCTTAGCAGAGGTTCCTCTTGACCACGAAATGGGTCCAAGACTTTTCAGTCTCAATCCATTTCTATTCCGATTCCAACATTCAGGGGCCTCAGCTCTCATAGTTATACCCCTAAATGTCTTTGAAGTTCGTTGTGCTCAGGGGTACCTGACCCCTGCATAAATCAGTTCAGTGTGTCTCCCTCCCAGTGTCACCTTTCTCCCTTTAATAACTGGTGGTCTGGATCCTTAATCACTCAGCTGGAGATGGGTCAATTGTTTTATAGCTGCAACCCAGCCCTCTTCACATCCTGGGGTTTCTCCTACGCCCTCTCTCCAGATGCAGGTCAGCCTGTTGCCATCTCACCCCTCCCCTCTGAGATCCAGACAGTCAATTCACATACAGCAGAGACTCACGGAAATGCTTAAAGCACAAAACTCAGCCACTTTCTAAAAGAGTGGTTTCTGAACACACAGTGACCAAACCACCTTCATAGAAAGTGGTGTTAAGACACTGAGTTCATACGTACTAAACTTATCCTCTCTATTTTAATCCTATGAGAAACTAGGCTAACAAACACATTATTAAGCCTCCCCCATAGGGCAGAATGGCCTTTCACCAGTGAAAAACAAAATGGATTGTTTTTCACTGTCAGGACATAACACACACCTTAGGATATGTCCTGCCTATAACCCACACTGCACCCTGCCCCGGGGTTACCTGGAACCTACCACAAGGGTGCCTACTGTGTGCGTAAAAGGGAAAGTAAGGCCTGACAAGTGGTTGCACTTGTCAGGACAACATGCTAACTTAGCAAACTGCGCGCAGGCCCTACACTGCAGGCCTGAGTTCCCTTCTCCGCGCACCTTTGCATTACTAGCCCTGGCACACACAGTGCACATCACTAGGGACTTTACTAGCAAGGCAACATACCAATCATGGTCAACCAATTACCATTACAATTTACACAGGGAACCTTTGGTACTTTGACACTGATCAGCAGTGGCAAAGCACCCAAAGCAACTCTATGTCAGGAAAACGGTCTAGGAAAAAAGCAAAAAGTTTAGGGAACTTTAGCCAAAAGGCCAAGTCCTACACTGGTGTATAGAACTGTCCACATAGATTATTCCTGCAATTTATGACCCTAAAGGTTTTTCCTTCTGCATGCATGGCAATTGCTACATATGTATCCTACTGTTCTAGGACATGGCAGTCCATATAGATTCATTTTAGCACTTCTAAAGAGACAGTTCAGTGTGGATATATCCAACCACTGGTATAAATGGCTGTTCCTATTGATGAATCCTGCCCCTAAGTATCAATCTAGTATTTTATGCACTCCACATAGAACAGTCACAGGCCAAATATAAGCAACTATTCCAAAAGAGTTAAGTTACTGCTGATAAACGATGCTAGCCCTAGAGATTACCAACCTTGGTATACAGCCAGTTAAGTTCCTGTACCTTCACCTTATAACTAACGTACTTGTCTTCTGGTATAGATCAAGCTCAACTCCAATATATAGGGTTTCTCTACAGTTTCCACAACAACTGATAAACATGGCTGCCCACATATGTTCTGTCAACCATTGATACACAGCTCTTACTGCTTTTAGGCCTGGCTACGCTTTTTCGTCCTAGCACTGATATGTCCCACAGGATCATGCCCATTAGGAAAGTGTGATGGTGCTAGACAGATCTTTCTTTGGAAATATGAATCTGCAGCACTTGCCATATAATTCCCAATCTGCGAGTTGATTTAAGGATTATTACAAAAAGAATGTGTTTGCAAGTCAACAGATCAAAAGGTATTTTAAAATTGTTGCACACTGGGTGCAATGCCATGCCTGACATTTGCAAATGTGAACTTGTCACCTTTCATTTGTGTGCAGAAAAATGTAAAGCAGTGATAATGTTGCCACATATTATAAATATACCAAATTGATGGATTGAGACATGTGCTTCTAACAGCATCAGACATCAAACATCTTAAATATAATGCAGGATGATAAAGAAGGTTTAGTTATTTGGGGTGAAATGATCTGGTCGGATTGTTCACACAGATTCTTGCATGCATGACACAGGTTTCGAAGCAGTAGATCTTTTTAAAGCGGGCACCTCCACTTCAGAAGCATCACTGACATGTTGCACGTCTTTTTACGGTCCCATCTCTTGAATAGTAAAGTGCCTCCTAGTGACAAACATGCATGAGTATGAAAACACTATCTTGTTCTTTACAAAATGGTGCTTATGGAAAGAGGTGTTTTCAGGGCCAACACTGAAGACCATTTTCAGACCAGAACTGAGATGCTCTGAATAAATGAGGAACATATTTTCATACAAGAAGCGCGTGCGTCTAGGCTCGTCTTCTGCTGAGCGGAACCTGTACATGTTTTTTTAATATTTATTTTCACCAGGAGGCAAAAAGGGCAGTATTACTAAAATGACGTTTATTCTTACTGTTAAAACAATATAAAATTAGAAATTGTTGGGGAATCGCATTTTGAAAAGGATCTGCTGAACATTCGCATGTGTTTCCTCAAGTTGTTTATATATATTTATAGTCCTGGAAATCCCTTTTGCAACAGTGTAGTGAAATGTCACAATAACTAGACAATAATGGCATAGAATGGGTTGAGTAATTGGCCTTTGATTGCAAAATATGGCTCATAATTAGCCACTTTGTCGTTACATTTAAACTAGTGTGAAAGAGAGGCCCAAACATTGCATTTACTGACGGATTTCCGTGAGGGTTACAGATTTAATGGAGGAACCTATACAATTACTGTAACTTGGTGAAAAGTGGGAGAGCAGTGTGAACCCATTAGGTTTATATCAGCTTGATATGAATGGCTCTGGGAATTATTTTTTTATGTTCCTATTTTTCATTGTCCATGTTAGTGTCCGGTTTTGGGAGCCTTTATTAGGACACACAGACCGCGGCAGCCCGGAGCACGGTAATTGTTTCTCCATGGCAACAAGCGGTGCCCACACACTGGCTGAAACTGAGGGCATGAACACAATGCGCAGGGACCGGCTCTCTCCTGTAGGCCGAGATAAGGTGAACGCAGGCAGCATCATGACAGGGTTAGATAAGGGCCGGCCGGGGTGGCCGCGTCAGGTGGGGTGGGCAGCCAGTGATGGACGGCTGCCCGCAGAGCCCTTGCCCCACAGGGATGGGGACATGATGGAAATCAGAGCCTATGCACTGCTGTGAGCAAACAAGGCGCAAGTCTTGCACAGGCACCTTTGACCAAGGCCTCGTGGTCTCCCGGTAGACCCAATCTACGCACAGCCAATTTGGGGTGGGCGAAATTTGCGTAGTCGCGCTATGCAAATCTCCTCAAAACGGTAAAAAATCTCCGCGAACACGCGGAATTGCTTGTTCGCGATGCTTTTTTCATGTTCGCGAACGCTGTTTGCGTGCTCGGGGGAAATATCTTGCAAAAACGCTTTTTGAGAACGGGAACAAGCACAAAATTCTGCAAAGCTGAATTTTCGTCAATTCCGCGTTCTTCGCGGAACGCAAAATGACCCAAATTCCACAAATTCTGCGAGCGGAACGGAATTTACCACCCAGGTCTAAGCAAAGCACACCCACCCTGAATTGCAGACTTGTATTGTAACATCTATATAGCGCTTACTACCCCAATCTGGGGCACTGGAGAGGATCACACACACAGCTCAGACTCCTTCCCGGGCACTCCCCGACCCTCTTTCTTAATCCAGCCCTGAGGACCATGAGCACACTGTAGTACATGTTACTTAGGATATTGCTCTAGTCTTTATAGAATGTTCTTCTCTGGTTATGTTCTTCCTACGAATGTTCCTTCATTCCTATTCTATGTCGGGGCTTGACGGTGGATTCCATTCCAAGGCAGTTACTTGCTAGCCTCTGCCTGGAAGGCTCCGCTCTTGTGCCTCTCTCTGCGCTCTCAATAAAGGTCTTCAACCTTACCTGTTTTGTACGAGCCGTTCATCTTCCACCACAACTTGGCGATGAATCTTGGTTCGACCCTATGTGCAGACCAGACACTCCACGTCAGTCTTCGTTGATTCCCAGCCTTCATCGGAGCCGTGCTGCAGAAAGTCACGAACGCAGAGCCATGCCACTCATTCCGGCTTGAGGACAAGAGTGGACAGTTGCCGCAGCCCACCCAGATTGTTTCCGGCATTCCTGCAACGAAAATAAGAAAAGTCTGGAGCATCAATGACGTCCCAGCCCAACTGAAAGTGACGTGTACACTTAGCAAAGTCGTTCTCGTTGCTACGACCAAACTCCTAGCAACTCGGAATTGCCGCTTCTCTGGCGCACTTCACCTTGCCTAGCAATGTGAAACGTCAGTGCGCAACACAACGCCTAAACGCACGACGTAAGCGCCATCACGTCGGCGGCCATTTTCCTCGTCCTGTCTCCACAGCAACCAACCCAACGTTATGTCGGTCATCTTCCAGTGGCTGCGGAATTGCTTGTAAAGGTATTTCACGGCGACGCACATGTCCATTGTGTGTTTGCGCCTTCAACGTGGACGTCTTTAACCCCTTTGCTGCGGCGTGAATTCCGCCGCAGCGCTGGGGGGTTTTGGGGGGTTTGCGGCGCCGCTGTGCTCATGACGGAACCACGCCGTCATGAGTCACGGGCGAGCTGTGCTCATGACGGAGTGGTTCCGTCATGACTCCACCCACTTGCGCTAATCGCCCGCACAGGCGGGGAATTAGCGCCGCGTGGGCGGAGCGGCCGCCAACGGCCGCAGAATGACTGAACCACTCCGTCATGAGCACACGGCGCCCGTGGCTCATGACGGAGTGGTTCCGTCATGAGCGGGGAACGGGTTAAGAAGCTACGAAGCTCATCGTAGAGGTATTTGCCAGCGACACACATGCCCACTATGTGTTTGCACCTCGTCTTAGCCCAGGTATTTAACTACTTTGAAGTTCTGTTTTCTCTTCCATGGCAAAATACACACCCGTATATCACTCTTCCCAGCTGGTTTTGTTCCACAACAATTGCCACGATTTACATGCCTCATTTTTAACTCTCCATTATTATTACTACGATCTTATCGAACAACCATCCTTGGCCATATACACGCCGTGTATATTGTACATCAACATTCAAACAGTGTATCTGGCATTTTTATTTCCATTATTGTATTTTCCTTTTCTAGTTTATTACACCATGACCTCCCCCCTATGTTTCTGTGGTTCGTCCGCCAAATTTTTTCGCACAACCTGGACAGCCATCTTTTCCTTGGGAGGATTGGATTCTCATGTTCGAGAATTATCTAGATGCCTTGGATGGCCAAAACTTTTCGGCAAAAAGAAAAAAAGCCCTGCTTTTAAGCTCCCTAGGTAAAGAGGGGCAACATGTGTTTTGGTATCTACCTCAAACTGTCCAAGCAAACAGTCAAGCAATGCCTGATGAGTACAAAGAAGCCATCCAAAGACTAGAAGTGCGGTACAATAAGGAGGAAAACCTCGTTATGAACAGATACAAATTCTACACTCAACATCAAAAATCTGGGGAGTCTATTGATGATTTCATTTGCAGACTTAGGGAAATGTCAATTAAATGCAATTTTGGAAAAATGACCGAAGAGCTGATTAGAGACCAACTCATCGTCCAGTGCAATAACAAAAAGATCCAAGAGCGTCTTTGGGCAGCAAAGAACCCTAATCTCAAGACAGCAATAGATTTAGCAAAAGCCGTAGAGCAGTCAGAAGGCTGTGCTCTTACCAATGATGTCAATGAATTCTCCACCCAAGAGTCATATGACTTTGTTCACGGCGAGGATGACTCAACTGTCATTGCCGCTGTCAAGAATAAGAAGTTTCAAAGGAAACCTTTTAATCCCAGGGTTACAATTTTTCCCAAAAATATCAATGCCAAAATCTGCAATGGGTGTGGAAGTACAGCGCACTCTTCAGACTCCAAGTTTTGTTGCGCTTCTAAACAAGAATGCCTAAAATGTGGTCGCATGGGGCACTACGCCCGAATCTGTCAAAGCAAATTTCACACAAGCGTAGCCAGTGTACACAATACTGTTTTAGTTGATGAGGATAATGGTAAAATGTTAGTCATTGAATCTGACCAAGCTCCTCAAGAAGAGGATAGGAGAAAGAATAGACCTAAAGCCATGTTCATCATTAATGGGCAAGAAATAAGTTTGATGGTTGATACTGGTTCAAAGTTCACGATTATTGCTAAATGCCTCTTCATGAAAAATAGTTTTTTATACAACTCCTCCCGAAGGACATTTCCCCTGGGGGGTATCAAGGGGAGTCAATAGACATATTTTGGTACTTTGAAGCACACATCTCATTCTCCCATAGAGATATTCGTGGAAACTTCTATGTAGCTGAACATGGTCCAGCTATACTGGGGTGGCTACACCAATATGACCTACGCATCATCGGCAATGCCAGGGTACCCATGCAGGTCATGGTCATCGAAGATGAGAGCTTAAACAAAATTCATAGTGAGGCCAATAGTGTCTTCAAGGAAGAGCTTGGCCAGCTCAAGGGTTATGTACATCAGTAACACATTAAAGAGAATTCCGTCCCCGTCCAGCACAAGGTTAGGTGGGTGACCATAGTAGTCTTGGAGGAGATGAAGGGCCTTATCAAGGAAATGCTTACAGCAGGTGTTATCGAGCCAGTGGAGGCTTCTCCATGGATTTCTCCCGTCGTTATCACCAAAAAGGTCGATGGCAAACTCAGATTCTGTGTCGACCTCAGGTCCCTTAACCAATGCGTTGTTGCCGACATGTTTCCCCTCCCCAACATCACGGAACTAGTTACTACTTTGAAGGGCGCCACTGTTTTCTCCAAACTCGATCTCCGAAGTGCCTACCATCAAATAAAATTACACAAAGATTCCAAGTGCCTCACCGCGTTTATCACCCCAGAAGATACCTATCAATTCACATTCCTCCCTTTTGGCCTTAATTTGGCCACCAGTGTTTTCCAACGTATGGTCACCAACATTTTCAGAGGGGTGGGAAACACCATCTATTTCCGGGATGATATTTTGATTCATGGCCAGTCAGTAGAACAACACAACAATACCCTCAAAATTGTCTTAGACAGATTAGCCAAAGCAGGTCTTACCCTTCGTAAGGAAAAGTGTAATTTCTTAGTTGATCAGATTGACTACCTGGGTTACACCATTAATGCTTCAGGCATTAAACCTAAAAGAGATTTGTGTAATACAATTAGTCAAGCTCCCTCCCCCACTGACAAAGACCAGTTATGCACTTTCATGGGTCTTATAGAGTATTACTCTAAAAAATGTTTTAAAAATTCTGGCAAGACTGCTTGTATGTGTTCTCTTCTTAAGAGGGGTGTGGGTTTTTCTTCGGGCACCCAACATCAAGAGTGTTTTAACCTTATTAAGAGAGAGATTTGCGGTGCCAATGTCCTAGCTCCATTCGATGTCAACAGTAAGTCCATTTTAACTGTGTATGCCAGCGCTACAGGCTTGGGTGCTATGCTGTCACAATCCAAGAGTGGGTCCGAACGTACCATAGCCTTTGCCTCCAGAACTCTAACTGATGCCGAGAAGAACTATTTGGTTATCGATAGAGAAGCTCTGGCTGCGTCTTGGGCAGTGGAATACTTTCATACATACTTGTGGGGCACCAAGTTTCTCCTGAGAACTAACCATAAACCCCTGGTCAAAGTCCTTTCCCCTGGGGGTACTGGCAAAGGGTCAGCTAGACTTGCCAAACTTGCTTCCAAACTCCAAGAGTTTCAATTCCAGGTAGAGTACATTCTGGGTAGGAGGAATGTCCAGGTCGACTGTCTCTCCAGAATGTCTCTGGATTGGCGGACTGTTCTTGATCCTTCCACCTCTGGATGTGACAATGACATTGCTGTAGCCTCCATACAAGATGCAGTCTTTGTGGGTGAAGGTGCCTTTGATGCCAACGATTTGCAGCGTGAGATGACATGTGATCACACCGTTCAAGAAGTAACTAAACGATTAAGGTCGGGCCAAAGGAGAGAGAGTTGTCTTCCGGTCTCTGTTCGACCTTATTTTAAAGTCATAGATTAACTTTCTCTCGACAACAATAACATCTTTGTCGAAGGAGAAAAATGTGTGCCTCCTTTTGGCATCAGGAGGAAACTCTTAGCATTAGCTCAGGAAGGCCATCTTGGTCAGACTCTTACACAACGTCGTCTCAAGTCCCATTTCTGGTGGCCTGGCCTAGATGCTCAGGTAGTGGAGTGGGTAGAAAATTGCACTGAATGTAAAGAAGGCAAAACATGACTTAAAGTGGGCAGCAGGTCCAACAATGCTCACATCCAAAACCCAGGCTCACCCTGGCACAGCATTTGCCTTGACTTTATTGGCCCCTTGGGGGAACTGCATGAGAAAGACAGATTTGGCATTGTAATATTAGATGTCTTTTCCAAGTGGTTGGTTGTTGAATTTTCCAATGATGTCACTACTGAGAGTACCATTAAATTCTTAGGAAAGTTGTTTAGGGATGAGGGCATTCCCTTTGTACTCATTACAGACAACGGCACTCAGCTTGTCTCAAAGGAGATGCAGGCCTTCTTGAAGGATTGCGGAGTCTCTCACCACCGCACCTCCCTCTAAAATCCCGAAGGGAACGGCCTTTGTGAGAGGGCCAACAAAGTGGTTAAAGGGATCATACAAATGGCCTCTGCCAACGGGTCAGTGGAATGCAAAATGATCAATGAAATGCTTTGGGCAGGTACGTCATCCCGTTTCGAACTCATGAGGGGCAGAACCCCGGGCTCGAAACTTGTCCCTTCATGGATGAAACAATTGGTTACCTTACAAGGGCGACCACCCATCCGAACAGAAACTACCGTCTTACCCTGCCACTTCATGGTGGGTGATCAAGTCAAGATTAAAAGTGGCAGGGTGAGCAGAGGTCTTTAAAAATTCAAGGGGCCTTTTATGGTTAAAAAAGTTCTGGACCATTGTGTTATACTAAGCAATGGAGAGTGTTGGAATTTAAGGCGTGTTGCCTTATACCAAAAATAATTTGGGAATTCAAAACAGAGTAAAGCGCCCACTTCTCTGGGTAACAGTGGTTATGTTTTAGCACAGAATCCTGAGGAAGCCTCCCTCTCCAGGTTGCCGGGTCTGGCTCTTGGCGGGGGCGACTCTCTCATGGCTGAACATACTTCCTCAGATGCTCCAAGTTCTGTTTCTGAGGGGTCAGGTCACTCTCGCGCACTCAGGTGCCGCAGACCACCTGTGTATCTCAAAGACTTTGTTTGATACGTTTTCATTAGTTTTCTTCTTTTTTTTTTTCCTTTCTATCCATTTGTTTACTCTTTCGTCATTGGAAGGGAAGAAGATGTGTAGTACATGTTACTTAGGTTATTGCTCTAGTCTCTATAGAATGTTCTTCTCTGGTTATGTTCTTCCTATGAATGTTCCCTCATTCCCATTCTATGTTGGGGCTTGACGGTGGATTCCATTCAATGGCAGTTACTTGCTAGCCTCTGCCTGGAAGGGTCCGCTCTTGTGCCTCCCTCTGCTCTCTCAATAAAGGTCTTCAACCTTACCTATTTGTACGAGCTGTTCATCTTCCACCACACACACGCTCCTAATGCAGTATAGGGTGGGTGGGGGCCTTTCACCACCAGGACACTCCGAGCATTCGAAAATCCGGACACAACTCACCACTCAAAATAATCACATGTTGGAATGCTTACACCATGAGAATAATCACAAACAAAATGCATACAAGACCAGTCATTCCCAGGACTTACCACATCAGGACATTTAACATCTTCAAACCATCACAGCGTCAGACTACTGAAAACCAACAACCCATTGCATCACAGATCTAGAACCCTCACACACTCACGCCAACAAGGTACTCAAAAAAGCGGACAGAATTGTGGCAGTGAAATATTTCCACCTTGAGCTCCAGTGCTCTCGATGCCGTGCCTTTCACAAGCTGCATATTCAAACCTGGAAGTGTCCACAGCGCCTAACGGCATGCCAGTTTGGAGTGAGTGCCACATACAAGAAAACATACCCAGAAACAAACATACACACTCTATTGGATATACACATACGGAGTATTCACTACACACTGGAAACGGTTTTCTTCATAAGTATGCACTAAGACTTACAAAGGGTGGGAAAAAAGCGCATCCACAAATGTATGCACACTTTTTGTAAACATTCATCCTCATACATACAAACATGCTCTCCCTAGTATAGGCGCAACCCAATATCACACTACCACACGCGCACACATTTACACTTCTGTATTGTATAGACAACCCCAAAATCTTTACAAGTGTGCATTTTTAGTTGCACTGTGTACTAGTATGCATTAAGCTGTTGTGCACAAAATCCATAATGAACATCTGTTCTGTGGTTGGGTCAGAACCCCTCAGATAAACTCAAATTCTCCTACACGCATGTGGGCGCACAAGCACAACACATGCACTTCTGCTGACAGCCACTTTTGTAGTGGACTCGTAATGCTATGAGAACTGGCAGGTTGACCAGTGAGTGGACAGCCGGAGCTCAACCACGCGACCTGCAGGTTGTTTCCCGGTGTCGTCAGCGAGCAGTTCACCTGACAAGATGTCTCAATAAATGAAGATTGAAGCTTCTGTTGTGCCAGTGGAGTCTCTGGCAAGTGAGGACTGGCCTGCCCGTAGTGCAGCGTCGTGCTTTTCCTAGGTCTAGGCACTGGTGCACTTCTATTTCACAAACCGGCAAAATTACCTTGCAACCGCTTGTTTGCCTTAAAAATGATGTCATTTACTTAAGTGTTACCTTTGAAGCTCTTTTTAGGTCTCGCTGAGTCAGCGCACATGCGCTGCTCTGCGAGACATGTAGTAGGTGAGTTTTCAAAGTGCTACTGGCTGGCCTAGCGCTTGCGTTCACGCGAGCGTGCTCTCGTGCAGCCGGCCACCATATGTCTGCTTTTGACCCTCGCGATCACTTTCACTTTCGCAAATGTAAAGAAATAGAAAAAAACATCTATTTCTTTACTTTTGCTATAATCGCGGCACTTGCGCTTTACTTTTAACATTAAAAGTAAAGCTCGGGTGCCGCGATTATAGCAAAAGTAAAGAAATAGAAAAAAACATCTATTTCTTTACTTTTACTATAATCGCGACACTCCCGCTTTACTTTTAATGTTAAAAGTAAAGCGCAAGTGCCGCGATGCTTGTTTAAATAATGGAATCGCAGTGTAGTGTATGACAAGAACGGCCTGATGTAAGACAGTCTCCATGTGAAAAGTCAACATGATTTTCCCTGTCATGTAGAAATATTAAATCGCACACACACTAAGGCAGGGGCTAATTTGGATGTGTAAAACTCAACCAGTTTTCGTCTCTAAAATCGGAAAAAGTTATATATTTTTTTCTATCAATATCTATTATTCTTATGCTCTATCCTCACAAAGATCAACCAACCAAAATTTCTCATCGTTTTAATATCGCTTTGTAAGCATGTGTTACTTTTGTTACCTTCCATTTTGGAGCTGCTATCAGTACTTACAACCGCAGCTGGCCGGGGAGGGGGTGCGGGTTGGTGTTCAGACTTGTTATAACAATAAAGGTGAAAATACAAAAATGTAATTTCCATTCACTTCTCAACAAAAATACCATGCCGCGATTTTACGTTGTATCTTTCTACTTTAGTAGACTAACAAACATCACGGCCGGATGTATGACGTTACAACGCACACTATTACAACGCATGCACTTACAACGCATTTTTTACAACGCATAATACATTACAACGCATGACATTACAACGCATGACACTACAACGCATTTTTAAAAAATACCTTTACAACGCACTACCATTACAACGCATACTACCTTTACAACGCATACCATTACAACGCATAATATTAAATTACATTTAAGGTAAGTATTAGATAGTATAAGGGTAAAAATTACTATTCTAACTCCAGGGGGTGCAACAGTAGGGTAAGTGTTGGATAGTGTAGGGGTAAAAATTACTATTCTAACTCCAGGGGGTGCAACAGTAGGGTAAGTGTTGGATAGTGTAGGGGTAAAAATTACTATTCTAACTCCAGGGGGTGCAACAGTAGGGTAAGTGTTGGATAGTGTAGGGGTAAAAATTACTATTCTAACTCCAGGGGGTGCAACAGTAGGGAAAGTGTTGGATAGTATAGGGGTAAAAATTACTATTCTAACTCCAGGGGGTGCAACAGTAGGGTAAGTGTTGGATAGTATAGGGGTAAACATTACTATTCTAACTCCAGGGGGTGCATCAGTAGGGTAAGTGTTGGATAGTATAGGGGTAAAAATTACTATTCTAACTCCAGGGGGTGCATCAGTAGGGTAAGTGTTGGATAGTATAGGGGTAAAAATTACTATTCTAACTCCAGGGGGTGCATCAGTAGGGTAAGTGTTGGATAGTATAGGGGTAAAAATTACTATTCTAACTCCAGGGGGTGCATCAGTAGGGTAAGTGTTGGATAGTATAGGGGTAAAAATTACTATTCTAACTCCAGGGGGTGCATCAGTAGGGTAAGTGTTGGATAGTATAGTGTAATATTATGCGTTGTAATGGTATGCGTTGTAATGGTAGTATGCATTGTAATGGAATGCGTTGTAAAGGTAGTTTTTAAAAATGCGTTGTAGTGTCATGCGTTGTAATATCATGCGTTGTAATGGATTATGCGTTGTAAAAAATGTGTTGTAATGGTAGTGCGTTGTAAAAGTTGCGTTGTAAAGGTTGTTCCCCATCACGGCCTGCCTATCTCAAACACTTTCTGCCAAGTCACAGAACAGGTGGCAACCAAAATAAGTAGAAAGCTGTCCATAACGCCACAAATAATACTGATGGAAGAATGTTGTGTTTGGGAAATCAAGGTCTGAGAAATTAAAAGTAAAAGTAAGGTCCATAATATTGTATTTATGTGAAAACTGTACGTCCCCTTAAACAGAATCATGAATTGAGACTACACTACTCTAATGGTCCATTGACCACTTTGAGACCGTGCAGTGATTTGTAGGACCCTAACCCAGTATGCAAAACTTGATATGCCACTCTTGAACATACCGAGAAGGAATTCTGGGTAGTTCAAAAACAGCTCGTGGCATACAGGATCATTGTAAGTAGGCACTGCTAAGAAGGTTTTACTTGATTCATAACGTGACGAAAGATCGTTTGTGTGCAAGTTGTTTCCACTGTGGTCATCGTGCCTAGTACTATATGGATTTTTGTAGCACAATAACTGGAAAATGGGACGGCATATATCTATGTGTTTATATGTTCTAGCCTTGTCCTCCACACAACATGGGGCAAAATCAGATGCATACAGTATGGTATAAGTAATCGTTGACAATAACAAACCTGCTACATTTCAACAGAGAGCAAAAATTTAGTAGCTTGTTTGTAGATGGTTGTATTGAGGCATTGGTCCAGTATCACTTCCATATGTCAGTCTATCTGACGTTTTATTCATCTGGGGTAGAGGTTCGGCAGTCCATATTCCTCCCTGTGAGAGCTCACTCACAGTCGAAAATATACACAGTTGTGTGCTAAACAACTGGCGAAAGCATGTCAGGCATATGAGTAAAATGTGAAAAGCATGCACTACAACTGCAGACTATCCATAAAAGTATCTATCTCTAGAACTGTCAATCTGTCGACATCCTTGAACAGTGATGAGACAAGTTATACAGTCTTTGCCCCTCTACCCCAGTTAGGATACCCCTTGTACCAGTTCCCCCATCTGCTGGTACCCCACACCCCTCACAGCAGGATGGAAAATCCATTTCTCCCATTGTCTGCCAAATATACTCATATACACTTCTAATTCTTTCAAATAAATTCTGAAAACGGCTAACTAGCCAAGAACAACTGGTTTTGCCTACAGTATTCTGCAAGCAGAAAATGTCACCTTACAGCACGGTGTGTAGTTGGAAAGTTGACAAATGTTAGTGACTGGGGGCTGGCCCTCTGCTGGGGACACTGCGCAAAGTTGGCACCACCAGAGAAAACGGTAAGCCAACTCGGGGAGGAAAGGGACTGGCCGCATTAATTGCATGGTCGTCACTAACTTCAGGTACCATCATCGTCCCAGTGAGTGGGCAGAAAGGGTGAGAGGAAGCTGCTTGCACGGCACAACAGGCACAATACAATTTGACACACGTTGCAGGTGGGCTGGAGGGCACCCAGCAACAAATGGATCATGGCTGGTAAGTCAGGTTTTTAAGCATTGGCAAAATCTGCAGAGATCAAGCAGGAGGAGCCTGGCGCCCAGTGGCAGGTCATACCTCCAGCCCTGTTCCCGGGAAACTGTGACCATCCACCAGGCGAGAGAGGCTCGGCTCTGGGTCTCGAGAGATGAGGAACAGTGTGCCCTTTAATTAAAGGCTGAAGACAGCCGGGCTGCCTTTCATCGAGACGATTCATGCATCTGAAGGGCCCTGAATAGGCAGCAGGTTGACATTGAGAGGAGGGCGGACTGCTGCCGACTGCATTAGGCCCTCTAGACACTAGCAGTGTGGCGTCTCTATCTAAGTGTCTCTCAGGCTCTCTCAGTGGAACAATATGTTAAAAGCAAGCAAACTTTGCAGATAAAATAAAAAGAAGACCAGCAGAAAGGGTCAAGACAAAACCAGGCAAATAATAAAAAAAACTAAAAGGATGTATTGCATCATTACAGTGCATAACTTATTACAAAAAAAATAATAGCAGGAATCTAGACCACCCTGTCATGCCTCAAACTTTCACCACCCTTCAATTTCTTTCTCTTTGTATTACTTTTCCGGTTCTTTTTCATTCCTGCTCTCTTTCGTTGTCACAGTTTGCCTTTCTCATCCTCCTCTTTCCCCTTTCTGCTTTGCTCTTGCTTTGGTTAAAGTCTCTTGATAAAAACTAAGACCTGCTTCTCAAAACTGAGTGTCGTTGCCCAACACCAATAATTGCACTAATCAAGCACTTCTCATTTAAGAATGAGAAATCTGGCCTAAATCTGAAAATTGGTTATGGCCTACTTAGGCAAGGGAAAGCAGAGACGTGGGCAGTCGTGAAGGGCCTACTGGTCCCTATCTGCTGTCAGATTCATTATTCGATATGCAAACTTGCTTGTGTTACTGTCAATAAGGACCTCGGAGACCACGTTAGTCAGCCATTTTACAATCATGATCTAATATGACAATGATGCACTTCGAGGGACGTCTGTTTATGGGGGCTCCTGCATATCTCATCAACCGCTTACAGCTAGTACAGAACTCGGCGGCTAGGCTCATCTGTAATACCCCATACCGCCATTCTATTTCACCCTTTCTGACGAAGCTGCATTGGTTGCCTGTGAGATATCGAATTCAATTCAAAGCCCTTGTTCTTGCCTTCAGAGCTCTTAATGGTCGAGGCCCTGCATATTTAAGGCACAGACTGAGGTTCTCCCAGAGTTCCCGGAATCTCAGATCCAACCATCTTCGCCTGATGTTCTGCCCCCGATTCCGTCTGACACGTATTGGCGGCAGAGCCTTTGCCGTAGCCACCTCCAAGCTCTGGAATCGATTGCCATTGGAACTGAGATTCTTGTCTTCTGAACCCATATTCCGTAGGAAATTGAAGACCTGGTTCTTCTCTTGCCTTTAATCACATGCTTTTCTCAGTCTCCACCTTCCCTGACGTTCTCATTTCTCTTGTTGTCAGCGCCGGGACACCCCCGTCGGGGGTAGCTGTGCGCTTTATAAACTTCTAAATAAATAAATAAATAAATAAAATCCAACTCCTGCTCTAAATTGGTTGTGCAATTGCACCTGTGCTGGAGCGGGTAATACAACATTTTGTATACCCCCCCATTTTGCATGTTTATATTAATCCGAATAATCAATTAATTGTAATATTATTAATCTGTTTGAAGTAATAACTCACCAATTATATTAACAAAAGAATTACACGTGGGAATTGCACCTTGCATGGCTATATTAATTGTGAACTAACTTGAGTACGCATATTAATAGTAGAAAACTAGAATATTGCATGTTATATGTCGCTTTGGTGATGTATTTGTGATTTGTGCTTTATTCAGTGAGTATAAACAGCTCTGAGTGTTGCTTCTGCTAGATAAATACACACACATATGGGTATTAGCGAGAGGATAACATTTTATTAGCCATTTCTATGTTTAATTACGTTTTTGTGTTTCTTTTGCTTAAGTTGACCATTTCGGCCTAGAGAAGATAGCTGAACGAGACGTTAAACATTACTGCCCTGACAACATGAGGTTCTGGGTGAAGTGTGCAGGGGTCACCGCCAGCAGCAGTGGCCTGGACCTGACCCCGCGAGAATATGTGCCCTTCAAGGACGCGCCGGGAACCTATCCAAGACCAAAGACAAAGCTCAATTTAAAAGCCGGAACAAGCAAGTTTGATGACTTCATCGTTAGACACCCTGAGAACTGTACCTCTCGACCCCAAGTGGACCAATCAGGACTTTCTAAACCCCGATCTTGATACTTTTTGACATTATTTTCATTATAAAAGTAGGTAGGGAATTGAACTATTATCGCTTTTTCTTCTTTGACGAACTCGATTTCCTGACGTTATGCTGACGGAGAGGACGGTGACACTGCTGGACAGCTGTTATCCTGAATCTTTGAGAGACTGAATTGCGGCCTAACTTTGCTGAATAAAATTCTTCTTGACTGACTGACTTAGAGGACGACTTTAGCCAGACTAGGTAAATATGATGCTCTGAAAGGCTGATGATGATTTCTAACGTTTCTTGCAATATTTCTTAGATAAAGAATATTTGATTAATTGATAAATGTGTTGTGTCGATTATTTAAGAAGAGAATTTAATGAGATTTAAAGACTAGATAAATGACTGTGAATCTAAACCTGCAAACAACTAAATGATGAGAGGGATATCTTAGGTCTGAGGTCAATGTGTTTAGTGTAAGGTAAAGGTATTCCTTTCATGTCAGCGTTTGGAAGCATATTTCCCTCAGAAAACAGATCAACTGAGAGTAAGTATTGGTGTTATGGGCCCCACCAATGAATGTATATGAGTGAATTTGATGCTGAGGTAATTGGTCTGTGCCGAAGGGGGAATTTGATGTTCAGCGCTGCAACAGTTTTTCTGGTAGCATGACAATGGTTTTTATTGTTTTGGTTTGGTGATTATTACTTGTAAATAGCTTATTGATTATTGGTTATTGATATTGGTTTATGTACTAACACTCTATGGTAAGTTGTGTTGAGTTTTATGTTGTTTGCACGGCTTCTGGGATGTAGGAAGTTGGAAGTTTGTAACGGTTCCGTAGTAGAGCAGAGGTAAGCGCTGTTCTCGGGAAAGACGGAATTGTTGTTATCCTGTAGGTACACAGGAGAAACGTGTGACGATTGAAGTTGCACGACGCATTGTCTGGGTTCGATTCGGTGACATCGTCGTGTGTTGCCATTAGAGACATTTTCTGTGTGAGAGAAGTGTGTATGATAGCGAAGGTTACCTGTGAAATTCTGGTCTTAGGTACCAGGGATCCAATTGGCATTCCGATAACGCTTATCACTGGAAAGGTAATAGGTACTCTCTGAGCTTGTTAGAAGGACAAAGGAGAGGTAAGCGCTGCTTTGTTAACGTATGTCATAATTCTGTAGTAGGACAGACTGTTCGCTGTTCTCGGGAAAGACAGGATTCTGTGTGAATGTACTACATTTTCTTGTGTGAAAGTGCATGAATGAAAAGGCATTCGGGTTAATTGTGAAACTCTAGTTTTATTTCTCAGGAGCATTGGGTCTCCAACTATGTGTCTTAATTCTGGAGAAACGGTTAGCTAATGCTTGTTAGAAGGGTGAAGTAGAGGGATGTGCTACTTTATCAACGGAAGTAACGATTCCGTAGTAGGGCAGAGGTAAGCGCTGCTCTCGGGAAAGACGGAATTCTCGTGAGAAAGGTCTATTGCTATTCTTTGGTTAGCGAAGCGGACAATGGAGACGTTTTTATGTTGTTACTAACAGAATTGTAGAAATTGAAACAAAAACTTACTGAGCAGATTTGTGAAGGAGGGGAAGACAGGAGCAGGAGCTGCCGCAGTTGATGGAGCGGGTAAAATGTTTTCTTTTTATATACCCAATCCATTTATATAAGTTTATATTAAAATGATTAATAATTAATTCTAATAATTAATTGATTGATGTGATGGTACTAAATCAACCTTATTAACAAAGAGAATACACTTGGGAATGCATTTGCATGGCTTAAATTAATAAGTGAACTAAGCTGTATGCATATTAAACGATAAATGTTGCTTGAGCAGTGTTAATGTGATTTGCGCTTAAATAAACCAGCATTAACGGCTTTGACTGTTGCATATGGCTAGATAAATACATACACATAAGGGTATTAGCAAGGGAATAACACTGTTTTAATCATTTCTATGTATTAATTACGATTTTGTGTTTCTTTGCTTAAAGTTGACTATTCTGGCCTACCAAAAGATGGCCGCCGACTGAAACCTAACTAAAGTACATGACGTCATCATTTGAACAATGGAGAAAGGCGCCTGCACTGACTTCGTTCGTGTCCCTTGTGTGACCTGTCAGACCATGCCCATGAAGACTACCCTGGCCGAGGTGCCAATGTCCCTGAACCTGAAGCTAATGTTGCAAATTGCAAATGAACTACCGAACTCTACCGGTTACCAACGAAGAGATACAATTTGTACCTGGGAACAGTCTTTCCCATACGCCTACTGTAAAACTTCTTCCACATGAGAACATTAGAAAATGTTTCCTAATGTATTGAGATGCATTTGAATTCAGCCAATCATTTGCCTGGGAATTGAGAAAATGTTACCGTTATATGTAAATTTTAGTATAAATATTAGTAGTCTAGAGAGGGAAGGGGCTACACTCTATGCTGCTGCTCTTCGCTGGAGACCACTATTGACGGAGAATCGATGATCAGAGATCCTTATGCTGACAGAAGAGGACGGAGACTTTAGAACTCTGATGAACTTTCTGAGGACCAGTTCTGACTTAGAAAACGACAATTAGCGAGAATAGGTAAATATGACAAAATATAATATTGCATTATTAGGATTTAACCTGCATTTAATTAGATAAAGAAAATCATTATTTGAAGAACTGTGTTGGGTGATTATTTCTTTGAAATGTTTATTGATTAATGGGAGAGTTAAAAGCGTCATCAAACTATACAACAACTAAATGATCTAATCGACCTCCGGATGGAGGAACTGTTAGGGTAATTCAGTAGAAGGGGTTTCCTCTATCCAAGTGAACAGCTGTAGTTCGGGATTTTATATCCCTCTGTAGGCACGGATAGTTTGAGAGAATGAATGTTGGTGTTATGGGCCCCACCAGTGTGTGATGTGTGTATGTGCGTGTGACTGAGAAATCATTCCGTCCGTGGAAGTAGGGGGAGATTTGGTAATCAGAACTGCACCAGTATTTCTGGTAGCTAGAGATGGTTTTTATTGTTTTGGTTTGATGATTTTGGCATGTTTATAGCTTATCGATTATTGATTGGTATTGATATATGTACTAACACTATATGTTGAAGTCGTCTTGAGTTCTATGTCGTCTGTTCGGTTTCTGGGAGGTAGGAAGTCGGGAATTGGTAACAGTTCCGTAGCAGAGCAGAGGTAAGTGCTGCTCTGGGGAAAGACGGAATTGTGGTTGCCTGTAGGTACACGGGAGAAACGTGTGACAATAGAAGTTGCACAACGCATTGTCTGGGTTCGATTCGGTAGCATTGCCGAGTGTTACCATTAGTGATATTTCTGTATGAGAAAAGTGTGAATGATAGCAAAGGGTTACCTGTGAAATTTTGGTCTTAGGTACCAGGAAACCAATTGGCATACCGATAACGCTTATCACTGAAAAGGTAGCAGGTGTTCTCTGAGCTTGTTAGAAGGACAAAGTAGAGGTAAGCGCTGCTTTGTTAACGTATGATATAATTCTGTAGTAGGGCAGACTGTTCGCTGTTATCGGAAAAGACAGGATTCTGTGTGAATGAACTATATTTTCTTGTGTGAAAGCGCGTGAATGAAATAGCATTCGGATTAATTGCAGAACTCTGGATTTATTTCTCAGGAGCATTGCGTTTCCAACTATGTGTCTTAATTCCGGAGAAAACAGTTAATTGATGTTTGGTAGAAGGGTGAAGTAGAGGAATGAACTACTTTGCCAACGGACGTAAAGATTCTGTAGTAGGGCAGAGGTAAGCGCTGCTCTCGGAAAAACAGGATTCTCGTGGGAAAGGTCTTTTGCTATTCTGTGGTTAGCGGAGCAGACAATGGAGATGTTTGTATGTTGTAACTAACAAGTATTGCAAAATTGAAACAAAGTCTACCGAGTAGTTTTGTAAAGGAGGGGTAGACTGGAGATAGGAGTCAGGAGCAGGAGCTGCTGCAGCGACTCCTGACGTCAGGAAGACCGCGCTGGGATTGGACAGCTAGTCAGTGACGTAGACGCTCCAGGATTGGTGCGTTAGTGTGAGTCGTGCAGGGATTGGAAATTGTGACAGTGACGTAGACGCTCCAGGATTGGTGCGTTAGTAAGAGTCGCGTTGCTATTGGACTAGAGACCGTATAGTTGACGGAAAACCTTAGGGGTTCACGAAAGAAGGGAAATGTATTACCATTCAGCCGAAAAGAAGAAGAAATCCCTATTTAGTAAAATTAAGGGGTGGTTCGTGAAAGACAAAGAGATTGTGACAAGGGAAGGACAGTTGATTCCTCCGAGGAAAACTCCAGCATCCTTCATGGTTGCGAAATATGGATACCATACTTGCATCTGGTTAGACAATTGGGCGAAGTATACAAAGGAAGATGAAGTTTTAGCGTTTCCAGAAAATGGTTCCTTTAATTTGGCAATATTAAGGAACTTACGGGCGAGGATGATGAGCGTAGAACCGCGACCTAGGCCTACGCAGTTTGAGGCGTTGACAGAGTGGGAAGACGAGATGCATGAGCGAGAAAAACAGAGAAATGGCAGTAGATATCGATATATGTTTGGACGGCCAAATGACCACGAAACTCATTGTGACCGAATGAGAAGGTGGCGAGACGCAAGTTTCCAGTGAGAACTGCAGGGGAAAGTGAGGGAAGAAAATGCATAGAGAAGAAAAACCATGTAGAAACCAGGAGGTACGGGGCAAACGAAACGGATGATGTCTTAGATGATATGTTTTACAAAAGCCCACCTAAGTACAGGCAGGAATCAGAAACACCAACCGCGTATACACCAGTAAGGGTGACTCTGAGAATCATTAAGACAGAAGATGTGACTCCGGAGGTAAAAAGAAGGAATTATCTTAGGGAACGGGGAAAGGAAAATAGGGTAGAGAGTGAAAATTCCTGGGAACTAGCAAAACCCACATTAGAACTGACAGAGAAAATAAGAGAATTGACGAAAAATCTAGAAGCAGTCACCGTCCCTGTGACCATAGGTCCTGTTATGCCTATTTTTGAAAAGCAGAGAGACAGTGAGCACGGACTAACAGTCCCGTATGTGAACAATAGACAGACAGAACAGCCCCTGATGAGAGCAAAAGAGAATTCCTGGAGACACACTATGAGTGAAGGTGAATTACATGTGTCAAATAACCCATTTTATTGTCCTGATACTGTAGAGAGAAGCCGAATGGTAGGAGGATCAATATTAGAACCACAGAGACTGACGGAACCAGGAAATGTAGAAAAATCAGTGGGTATAACCACCGACGACTTGAGCGAATGGCTGAAGGGCTTGCAGGGTAAAGAGAAAGAATCCCATACCATTGATGTGGTAAAATTACGGATGGTGTTAGAAGAATTGATAGTAGGGACCATCCCCACAGAAAAGCTGAAAAATTACCAAGATGAGGAACTATTGTTTTTGTGCAAAAGTGTCACCTGGAGAGCAAAGAATTTACATGACAGACTAGCAGAAATAGCAAGTGAAATGGGAATTGACATGGACAAGGTAAAAGCTTTACAGAAGCCATACCGAGTGGATTTTACAGAAAAAGACATTGAGAATCTGAACACTGCAGGACGAATAGGGCAGATTAGGGACATAATCACAGTGTTGAGGAAATGGGTAGATGTGGACAAATGGAAAGCAGGTGGTATAGGAAGCGGGATGACACCTCAGACAGAACATTTCCAGCGTTTCCTGTGAGGGAAAAGGAAAAGGTGGTGACAGAGTTCCCCATGAGAGAGATTCCAGGAGGGGGATATGTGCATGTCCCATGGACCAGACAGGACATTTTGTCATTTACAAATGACTTCCCTCGATTACGGGAAAAGTCGGTCGAGTGGTTCAGACAGGTAGACAGATTTGCTAAATTGTCAAAAGTGCTGTGGATTGATCTGAATAGTCTGTTTGATATAATAGTTCCAGCAGACTTGTGGGCAGAATGCAAGATAGTCATAGATTGGCCAACTAAAGAATGCCCGAGAGATCCCAAAACAGGCGCACCAGACCCAGAGGTAATGAAGAAATATGAACAGGTCATGGTGTTCTTGAAAAACAAAGTGCCTCCCAAAGAAACAGACTGGGTTAAAATAGATCGAACCAATCAAGAAGCGAAAGAGTCAGTTCACGCATACTATGAAAGGCAAATATTAGCGTTCAAACAGTTCAGTGGGGATGACAATCTGGGAGAGAAGGACCTGAGTCATTTTGTGTACAGATTTATGTATGGTCTGCGCCCTGAGATTGGGGAAATTATTAAGCAACACACTGTGGACTGGCAGAGCAAGAAAATAGATGAAATCCTAAGGCATGCTAAATACTTTAGCGATGAGATTGAGGCAAAGCAGCGAAAGCTAAAAGAAAAGGCAATGTGTGCTCAAGTGAAAGTTGCAGAGAGACAGGAAGCTCAGCTGGTTGAACAAGCTAATAATCCAGGCATTAAACCGAGATTTGGCCCAGGAAAGGGGAAAGGTAATATAGAAGAAGCTAAAAAGAAGTTTCCATGCCACAATTGCGGAAGGTTAGGGCACTGGAAATCCGAGTGTAAATATCCACCAGGTACTAATAATGAAAATCCATCATTGAATCCACAGGTGCAGTGTGAGGGGAGTGGCCCACCGCCGCAACAACAGAAGGCTGTTAATCCACAGAATCAGGTGCCAAAACCGCTCTTACCGCAGAGCCAGAACACCCAGAGATATAGTAAGGAGACGGGATTCTACAATGAAGAACAGGTAAACAAACCGCAACGCGCGAACGCTGTGTCACCATATTGGCTGCAAAATGACGAGAGTGAGTCAGAAGAGATTTATTGACGGTGCCGAAAAGAGGAAGCAGGGTGCGTACTTGGCGCATCTCTAGAAATAGATCAGACAGGACCATTTGTGGATGGGGAAGTTAATGATGAAAACATTACTTTTCTAGTAGACACTGGAGCTACGCGATCTACTGTCAGATCGGCAGACGTGAAAAATCTTCCTCTTTCGGATGAAACAATCCAAGTAGTTGGTGTATCAAATACCCAGATTAGAACGTACCTTACTGAACCGGTAAAGGTCAGAATAGGGAAATTTTCAGACATGCACTGATTTGTAGTGTGTGACACCAGTCCTGTAAATTTGCTAGGTAGAGATTTGTTGTGCAAAATGAATTGCACCATATTTTGTACACCAGACGGAATAGCCTTTGAAACACCAGATGAGGATGTTCTGTATAAAATGACCATAGCTAACAGAGAGAGTGAGGTTACTGGAACCTATGCCATATTAAATCCAGATGAATTACCCCCAGAATTGAAACAGACAGTGAAGGCAGCAGTCTGGGATTTCACTGGAGAAGATGTAGGCCTGATGAGAAACATAGATCCAGTGAGAATCGCTGTAAAGGAAGGAGCAGTTTTCCCAAACATTCCACAATACAGACTGACACCCGAAATAATTACATTATTGATTGAGAAAATGATCCAGCAAGGAGTGTTAAGAGAAATATTGAGCAGTCCATGTAACTTGCCTATAATGGGACTGAAAAAGCCGAGTGGGAAGATCAGGATTGTGCAAGATTTGAGAAAGATTAACGAGATTGTTGTGTCATTTTGTCCCATTGTTCCAAATCCATCAGTAATTTTATATCAGATTCCTCATGATGCAGAATGGTACACAGTAATTGATTTGTGTCATGCTTTCTTTTCCATTCCGTTGCATCATGACAGCCAGCCGGTTTTTGCATTTCGGTTTGGAGAGCGTATTTTGGCATGGTGCCGAATCCCACAGGGGTACACAAAGAGCCCCTCCATTTTCAATCAGTTGCTAAAGAAATCTCTGGAAAGTCTTACCATGCCTGAGAATTCAGTTTTGGTCCAATATATTGACGACCTATTAGTGGCATCAAAGACACGTGAGGCCTGTGAAACCGACACCATAGCTTTGTTGAATCATTTGGCAGATGGAGGACTGAAGGAATCTCCGACAAAATTGCAATACTGTAAAAAAGAAGTACAATATTTGGGTCATACTATCGAAAAAGGGCTGAGAAAAGTACCAATAGACAGGATCAAAATCATTAGAGGAATGAGAGCTCCAATGACCCAAAGAGAGGTGAGAATGTTCCTAGGAATGGTTGGTTACTGTCGTCAGTGGATAAGTAACTTTTCCCTGATTGCCAAACCATTGGTAAAATTGAAGAAAAGTGAGGATAAAGACCCACTCGAACTGAACAAAGAAGAATTGGCAGCATTCAGACAGCTGAAGAACAGTCTTTGTGAAGCCCCAGCTATGGGAACGCCAGACTATGAGAACGAATTTGAACTATACTGCAGTGAGAGAAAAGGATGTGCACTCTCAGTGTTAATACAGAAACATGGAAGGCAAAGGAGACCAGTGGCATATTTCTCGTCAATGTTAGATCCAGTGGCGATAGGTCTGCCCAGATGTCTGAAAGCAGTAGCTGCTACATGCCGAAGCCTAGTGCAGAGTGAGGGAATCGTGATGGGGTATCCAGTAAGAGTGTTTGTACCTCACAGTGTGGCGATCCTTTTAACAAGGAGTCGAACACAGTTCATGTCACATAGTCGGCTGACTAAGTATGAGAAGGTCATTCTAGGTGCAACCAATGTGAGTCTGGAAAGATGTGTGAATGTGAATCCAGCTACACTTTTGCCTGATGCAGAGAGAGTGGAAGTAAGAGAGGATGTTGATCATGATTGTCTGGATGTGCTTGACTATTGCACGAAACCTCGACCCGACATAAGAGATCTGCCATTGCCTGAAAGTGATTATGTGTTTTTTGTGGATGGATCATGCCTGAGAACAGATGAAGGAGTGTTGAGTGCAGCATATGCAGCATGCGCAGTTTCAGCAGTTATAGAAGCATCACTCTTGAAAGGAGTTAAATCTGCTCAAGTAGCAGAAATAGTGGCATTGACAAAAGCATGCAAAATTAGGAGGAATGTGAGAGTGACTGTGATGACTGATAGCCAGTATGGCTTCGGAGTTGTCCACGACTTTGGCCAATTATGGCTACAAAGAGGTTTCCTGACCTCAAGTGGAACTCCCATAAGGAATGCAGAAGTGGTTGGAAAATTGCTTGAGGCAATACAAATGCCCAAAGAACTGGCTGTGGTGAAATGTGCTGCTCATGGTCAAGGTAGTGATTACATCACTACAGGGAATCGCTTTGCAAATGACATGGCTCAGTATTGTGCCCGAAACCAATATTCTACTAATCGATCAAAGGAAAGGGAAATGTCTTCTTGCTCCTTAATGTTTACAAACGTTGTGGCAACATGGGATGAAGTGAGGCAGTTACAGGATGAAGCAGGTGATGAAGAAATGAAGCAGTGGGTAAAAGCAGGTTGTGCACCCAGGGAAAAAGATCATGTGTGGGTCTATCGGGATGGAAGACCAGTAATGCCTGATAGCATGATGGCAACCATGGCACGGATGTATCATGGCCAAGGACATCTGGGAAGGGATGCCATGATAAGGGCTTTTAAGCAGACCTGCTACAATGCAAAATTCAGGTTGATAGCAGAAAGTCTCTGTCAAAGATGCCTGATATGTCGGGGGGCGTGGCTAGCCGAGCAGCGAGATGGCCGCTCTTTGAGTGAGCTCCGCCGGCTACTTCTATTAATCCTCCATTAATCCTGGTCCTGGAGACTGCGGAGCCCCGCTCCTCTAGGGTTCGGCTGCCTGCTACCTATAGATCCTCCGATCCGAATCGGGAGCGCGGGGACGGCTCACACCCACGGAGGGAGCGGACGGCTTCTTAGCCGGCTGGCTGGCTGGTCCCGACCGGCGCCGGAAGTGCCCTCAGACGGGAGCTGCGAGGCACGAGAGACCGCGGCTGCGGGGGCCCCAGCGAACGGAGCGCCACTTACTGTCGGAGCCCCGCGGCTCCACCCCCATTGCGGCCGGCGTTGACCTTCCCTTTCGGAGAGCTGAGGGGAGATCGAGGTGACCGGGTCGCCTGGTTGGATTAGCTGTGACGCGACGACCTTGCCGCCACTGAGGGCGGCGCTGCCTGGTGTGAAGCCCGGGGAGATCGTTAGCGCGGACCTGCGCTGGCTGCTACGCGGAGACGTCCGTGGAGGAGGTGAGAGGGTGCCATTGAGGGACGAGGGGCTGAGACGATCCTGCCGCTTCACGGCGCCGTCGGGACCTCCCACAGCTCATCGGCTGGGCAAGTCTCACTCCTGAGCACCTAGAGAGGTACTTCGTGGCCCTGAACACCCCGGGCCCCGGCGCGCCGCCCTTCTGGTGGTGGGGGCAGATACCACGGCGCGCTCGGGCTCCGAAGACGCCCCTCGCTGACCGTTGCGGCTTGCTGAACACACTGGGCGCACTCGGAGATCTCCAACTTTGCCTGCCCTACCTGCTGCGTGTTAAATAGCACGCTTGGCTAGCGCTTGTGCCGTCTGGTCAGCCACGCATATACCTGGAACGTGCCGGCGGTGGGACGAAGGGGTGCTGCCCCATTGCTTGGCCGGTGGTTACATCCTGCCGGATGCGATGGGGAAAACGGATGCCAAACAGCCTAAGCTGACATTTGACGGTAAAAAGACCACGAAGAACGCGGCAATGGAACCGGAGGCGAACGCATCGACGTCGCAGGGGCCGGCCCCAGATATAGATTTTGGGGCCCTTATCATGGAGGTGAGGACGAGCCTGAAGAGTATAGATGCGAAGCTAGACACCATGTCGGCGCAACTCGAATCCGTGAAGACTAAGGTGGACACCCACGAGAAGAAGCTGGAAAGCCTCGAAACTAGGCAAACGGAATGTTGCGAATTTCAACAACAGGCTAAGCGGCACATCACGACGATGGAGCGCGAGCTCGACCGTCTGCGCGCCAAGTCGGACGATTTGGAGGCGCGTTCCCGAAGATCCAATATCCGCATTACGGGCGTTCCAGAGACCACCAACACGGGAAAGATGGAATCGTTTGTGTCGTCCCTCCTGCATGACCTGTTCGACCCAGACTTGTCCCCGGTATTCACGGTGGAGAGGGCACACAGATCGCTGGGGAAGAAACCCCCGGTGGGGGCCCCACCGCGTCCGATCCTTGCTAAACTGCTTAACTACCAAGACAGGGACATCATTCTCAGGTTGGCGAGAGAGAAGGGCAAGATCACACATCAGGGTAATCACATATCCTTCTACCCAGATTTCACCCCGCTGGTGCAGGCGGCCCGGAAGGAATTTCTACCAGCGAAGAAAGTTCTGTTACAAGCTGGCGTGCCCTACTCTCTTCTATACCCGGCTAAGCTGAAGGTCCTCCACGATAACACCTCACACTTCTTCGCTGACGCCAAGTCAGCCCTCAAGTTTGCCAAACACATCTGTGCTGGGGCCAGGAGAAAATCGCCAAGACTAGAGGAAGCTTCGGGTCACCTGAGTGACAACGACTGAGGTCACTATCATGTTCACCCTGAAGGGCTGCAAATTTGATTTTTGAGAAACTGTGGCCAGCCGGACAGAACTTTTACACAAACTTGCTCCTCCTGCACTGAATACTTGCAATTGGTAGCTGGGACGCCATAGTACACCGGCTGGAGCTGCCGTCTCCGGGCTCTAACTGATACAAAGGTTGGTTGCGGACCTCGGGGTTTGAGGGGTGGAGGCGCTGCCAGAACCCAGGACCATTTAAGTTTGATGGTAGCCACCCCGTAGGTATGGGGGTGTTAGCCGAGCACGCCACGCCTCATGGGGTGCCTCCCTTTGTTGCTAATGTTGGGGAATTTTGAAGAACTGTGTATTTGTTATTGGGTTAGGTCACGACCTGATTGGGGGGTTGCTGAGGGAAGGGGGTGGAGGGGGGGTTTTGCTATGTTGCAAGTTTGGGTTTGTATTAGGTGCATTGTGCTACTACACATTCCTAGATCTCAGAACGCTGGGTCTGCTGGTGGGAGGTATGGGTGCCGAGGCGCTTTCCAGGGGTGGGGTTGGGTGGCAGGGCTCTGGGACTGTCCACTGCATTAATGGGGGACGTTAAAATCTGGACTTGGAACATTAGAGGCCTTGGTGACTTCCGGAAAGCCCGCTTGCTACATGGCATGTTGTCTAGACATAATGTCGATATTTGCTTCCTACAGGAAACACACCTGAATGTCACCCCCTCAGCTAGATTGAAGAATTCCAGATGGGCGCATGTTTACTCTTCCATTTACTCAAATTATGCGAGGGGCGTAGCTATACTCGTTCGCAGGGGGCTGGATTGGCGGGAGTATTCTCACGAGAGGGATGCGGAGGGTAGATATGTCCTGCTCCATGGTGCTCTGCAGGGGCGACCCATTGTCCTAGCTGCAATATATGGCCCGAATGTGGACGACCCTGACTTCTTTAGAACTGTTTGGGCGAAAATTGTGTTGCTGGATTGTCGGGCGGTGGTATTGGGGGGAGATTTCAATGTGGTGTTAGATGATGATGCAGATCGCAAGGGTGTGAGCAGACCGCAGCACACTAGGGCGCGCCAAGCGCTTTCTGACATTATGAGGGAAGGTCAGCTTTCAGATATGTGGCGAGTTAGACATCCGGGTGCACGGGTAGGGACCTGCTACACTGCTCACAAGGCTGCTTGGTCGCGACTAGATTTCTGGTTGGTGTCTCCTGAGGTTGCGACATGGGTGTCGAGGGTGGATATCATGGCCCGATCATTATCAGATCATACTCCCTGCATGTTGGTCTTGCGTCCCCCCGACGCTACGCGCAGGGCGTTCCAATGGCGTCTTCCCCCCCACGCGCTCACTGACCCTGTGTTTGTAGAGGAGATAAGAGAGGATATCACTAATTATTTTACTGAGAATGAGGGATCCGCGACTTCTGATGCCCTGGTGTGGGACGCATTTAAAGCTGTCATAAGGGGGCAATGCATTGCCCGAAAAGCAGGGGTCCTTAGCTCCATAAGGGCCACGTTAGCTAAACTTGAAGGGGAACTGAAAGACCTGGATGTCGCTTTTAGCTCCGATCCTACGCTGGTCGCAGTCCCTCCCAGACTCAATGCGTGAGGCCCTCATTGTCACGCTCCTCAAACCAGACAAGGACGATCAACAGCTAGACTCTTACAGACCCCTGTCCCTTATAAACGTAGATGCCAAAATCTACGCCAAAGTCATTGCCGATAGATTGCAACCGTTGTTGCCGATTATAGCGCTTCCTGATCAATCGGGATTCATCCCTGGTCGTGCAACATCACATAATCTCAGGACTATCTTTTCGGTCCTCCACTATCTGCACCCGTCAGTACAAGCGGCGGTGGTGTTTTTAGACGCCACCAAAGCCTTTGACTCTTTGGAATGGCCCTACCTTTTCGAAGTGCTGAGGCGGATGGGATTCAGTCAAAACTTCCTGACCCTTATTAAGCTCCTATACACGTCACCCAGAGCCCGTGTGAGCGTTAACGGTCTTGTCTCCAAACCTTTCGATGTCTCGAGAGGTACTAGGCAGGGCTGCCCGCTATCTCCGCTCCTCTTTGCGATTGCTATGGAGCCGTTGGCAGCTCGAGTTCGGCAGCACCACACTGCCAGGGGCATCGGATTCAGTGCCAGAAGCTTACTGATCTCGTTATACGCGGATGATGTCACCTTGTACGTTCAGAACCCCAAAGAGAACCTGAGCCCACTACTGCGTGAGTTTGTGAGATTTGAGGGTCTGGCAGGGATATCCATTAACTGGTCGAAGTCGGTGGCCTTCCCCCTGACGGAGAGCACTGATAGACCTGCTCCTGACTACCCCCTCAGGTGGGAGACGGAGGCTGTCAAGTATTTGGGCATCTGGATCAGTCGAGATGTACAGGAGTTGTGGTCGCTGAATTTCGGTAGGGCAGTGGACTGGCTGGAAGGGAAGGTCGAAGTCTGGAATAAACTGCCGCTGTCCTTGGTTGCTAGAATTGCACTGGCCAAAATGGTGGTCCTCCCCAAGTTCTTGTACTTGTTCGTCAACGTACCACTACCTATGACGACGCACTTCCACACCCGGGTCCGCTCGCTCCTGCTGAAACTGGTGTGGGCGGGCGGCCAGGCCAGAGTGTCCTGGGACCTACTCACGCTTCCTCTCCGACAGGGAGGACTGGGGGCCCCGGACTTGAAGCTCTATTCACTCTGTGCACAAGCTCAATTCCTGCATTTCTGGGCCTACCCAACCCCCTTCCAGCCGCATGTGGCGGTGGAGCTAGCAGCAATCGCCCCCTCGCCACTAAGAGTGGCGTTGTATGGAGAGGTTGTATGCCCGTCGCGTGAGGTGGACACGGTGGAAATGGTCCGCTGGTCCTGGCGTGAGCTTCGGATGCGGGCTGGTCTCTCCCTGCTTTATGCGCCGGCGGTTCCTCTTAGGGGCAACCCGATGCTGCCTTGTCTGGCGGCGAGGGGTGACGTCCTCACTATCTGTGGGAGTAGGCTTCTCACTTTCGCGGACCTTTATCCAGATGGCTCATTTTTCGAGATGCCTGCGGATGGGGATGACCAACCCTGCACGTTCGCTGACAAATTACTATATCATTCCCTTCGGGAATCTTGCAAGAAGATAGGACAGGGCTTCCCGGAAGAACCTTGCGCACTAGCCGCGCTGCAGGACTTGCTCTCACGTCCATCCCCTAAAAAGCTAGTGTCTAGATTATATAATTGCATGCAGGAACAAGCCCCGGTGACGGTAGCATTGGCCGAGTCCGCTTGGGCTGAGGACCTGGGGGATCAGCTGCCGGATGACGCATGGGAGTATTGCTGTGCTCAACTCACGGCTCTATCACCGAGTTACCGACTGCGGCTTATCCACTTCAAATTCCTTCACAGATACTACCGCACTCCGACACTACTGCGCCGCATGGGTCTCCGTGAGGATGCCGCGTGCTGGAAATGCGGGGGGGACGATGCCACCTTCCTTCATGTGGCTTGGAACTGCCCCAAGCTGGAGGCATACTGGTCAGGGGTCTTCAACGCCATAAATCAAATCGTACAGAGATGTGACTCACCGTCGCCACTGCTGGGATTGCTGGGGTACGTTAAGCGCACGGAGCCCTGTGACAGGAAACTGCATGCGTTACTCCTATTATACGCCAAACGGCAGATAGCTATACACTGGGGAAGACCGGCCCTCCCCACGCTCGAGAGCTGGATCAGGGATGTGACTTATGGCCAAACTCAATTGACACACTACTGGGAGACCATGCCCACCGCTTCCAGACCCATTGACATATGGGGCCCGTTTGTACGGTGGACTACTGAACGCGCGGCCTCTGACCCCGCTGATACCTCCCGCGCTACTAGTGTCTCGGACGATATGGGCTAGGGGGGCGTGCTGTGTAAGTTAATGATAGCGGTCCCGCTGCCCCGCATTTACGCTGTCGGGCACTGCCCAGACGCAGGAGATATGTTTACCGACTCCGCTAACCCAGATAGAGTGAGCTGCTCCCCCCCCCCACCCCATTGGCCCTATTATGGATAATTTGCTGCCCCTCCCCCTCCCCCTCAGCCCCGCCCGTCCCATGCTCAAGCGCGCAAAGCTAAGATATCTTCCCCGCACCTGCTCTACACATGGCCGGCCCTCTATCAGAAAAACCCTCGGTGAGCCTGCGCATCCCCTTTGGGGCCTGGACTGCGAAATACATGCTGTTCCTAAGTACCTGCACCTATGTTTGAGGTTTATGGTTTAGTTTTGTTGGGGGGGATTGTGGGGGGAAACATGGTGCTGACTGACGAATCCTGTCTATAATCTGCTGCAGCGGTGGGTTGACTGCTGCTTCCTAGGGGGCGGATGCATTGATTTTCACCATCTTTCTACGGTCAGCAGCACTGGGGCAAAAGTAAGACCGTTTCCACGCTAGAGATGTACAATACACACTGAAGATTTTATTGTATCTTAAGTTCGACTCGGACTGCTCCCCTGGCCGGGTGAGGGCCTTAGAGTTGTTAATGTATAATCTTTGTACACTTTACCATATAGCGGCCTGCCTCCGGGTTGTTGGCGTGACGCAGTGTAACGCATCTGTTTCATTTGTTCATAATAAATGTCTTACGTCAAAAAAAAAAAAAAAAAAAAAAAAAAAAAAAAGATGCCTGATATGTCAGCAGTACAATCCTGGAAGGAAAACTGTGGTGAGTCTAGGCACCATAGGTCGGGAGGGAGGACCTTTCACCAGAATGCAAGTAGATTTCATTGAAATGCCCCCTTATAACAAGCTGAGGTATGTTTTGGTGGTAGTTTGTCTGTTCTCTAGGTGGGTGGAAGCATACCCAACCAGAAGAAATGATGGAATCACAGTGGCCAAGCTCTTGTTGAGGGAATTCATCCCAAGGTACGGGTTCCCAATAACCATAGAATCAGACACAGGAGGACACTTTTACAATGAGATCATGAAATGTATTTGTGAAGCATTGGGTGTACAACAAAAGCTGCATTGTGCCTACCGACCAGAGGCTTCTGGTGTGGTTGAACAAATGAATGGTACCATCAAAAACATAATAGGGAAGATGTGTTTAGCCACAGGAATTAAATGGCCTGATGTCTTGCCTCTAGTTTTGATGACCATTAGGTCTACTCCAGACAGAACTACAGGTTTGAGTCCCCACGAGATCATCATGGGACGCGCTATGAGACACGTGTTTGTACCAGTCAACCAGCTGATGACTATAACTGATGACATGATTTTGGATTACTGTAAAGGCCTGGCTGACGCAGTCCATTCTGTGTTTCACCAGGTTGGAGCGGATGCCACCACACTTGAAAAGAAACCAGCCCATGATTTGAGCCCAGGGGACTGGGTGAGAATAAAAGTCCACAGAAGAAGAAATTGCTTGGTTCCGAGGTGGGGAAGGCCAAGGCAAGTCATCTTGACCACAACCACTGCTGTGAAGTGTGCTGGATTGAAAAATTGGATACATGCGAGTCACACTTTGAGAGTTCCAAATCCAGCAGATAGCATTGGAAGAGAATATTTTGATGAATCAGAATCAAGTGATGATTCAGGCAATGAGAATACAAGTCAAAGGAAAATCCTGAAAGGGGGGAAAATGAGCCAAGACTAGTTCAGACTCCAAGAGAAGAAATTCTGAGGAAAAGATTGCAGATTTCAGATGGTTCAGATTCTGGAGGCGATCAAAACGCCAATGGTGAGCACAGAAAGAAGAAAAGAAAAGAAAAGAATGTCCAGTCAGAAGTAACATTTACACCAAATGAGAGAATAGAAGAATTTCCACCTGAGAAAATATTGGAAGGAGAAGAAGGGACAGTCACAGAGAGAGAGGGACAGATTGCGGAAAAACCCCGAGGAGGTGTAGGGAACTGCAACACCCAGCTAGGTGAAGGGACAAGTAGTCCGCAGGAAAATTGCGTGCCGGAGACCCGAGGAGGGACAGAAGTAGGGCCAACACAAGAGGTGGAAAAAGAGACTGTTGAAAAAGAAAAACCGAACGAGACAGAATCTGAAGACAGTGAAACTGAAATACCAGAGGGTCGAGTTCTAAGAAAGAGAACTTGGATTGAGGAAAGAAACAGTAAAGACGGCAAAACAAGAAGGAATGATAAAGGAGATCTTTGGCCAAACAAAATTAAGAGACTGAGATATCGATTGACACGAGTCAAACCCTCAGAAGCTGAACAAGTGAATGAAGTAACCAGTCAGCACAAAGAGAAAGAGGGAGAGACAGAAGTGTCTGAAGCAAACAAACGAGCGAGAAAACCAAACCAGAAGTATAAGTCACCTGAATGGACGTACGTGGCACTGCCTGAACAAGGAGAAGAGGTAGATAGTCAAGGAAATCCAGAGGAGACTTTACTGAGAGTGGTAAAGGAAGAAGAAACAGAGGAAATCCTGAGAGTTATCTTATCCGATATCGGAGAAGAAGCGGAAGATCAGGAAATTCTGTATGTGGATGACGAGAAAGAAGTGAAAAACGACGAGAGGCCAAGCTGAGTAAATTCAAACAGGTCCTTGTAGAAATATAAAGGATTGAATAAGAAATTGGAGTATTTAGATCACCTGATAAGGTCTTAGTTCTTGTAGGAAAGCTACAAGAGGCGGAGTAGAAGAGGCCAAGTCAAAAGACACGGTTAATTTTAACAAGATGGCTAACATAGATGATAACAAGAGTAGATGTACCTTTATGAGAAGATGGTGCAAGACATGTTGTTGTTGTACAGGACTATTAATGCTTCTTTGGAGCGTACTCGCTCTTTTGATCTCTTTTAAAGTAACTTTAGATACATTAGAGGGACATACAGAGAATATGACTAACATAGTGAAAAGTTCACAAAAGGTAGTTACATTTAGAACAAGCACTGAGCATATGCACAAGGATAGGTCAATAACTGATTTTTCTAGCAATGTTTTTTCACGATTATTGTATGAATATGTAAAAACAATGGACGTAAGGGATTGCTACGTATGAATGCAATTACCTGCCTCTGTTTCATAAGGGGTGACTTATCATCACCTCCCAGCAACTTATTGAATAACATGTAGCGTTTTAACTAGTATATTTTATCAAATAGTGAAATTAGAATATAATTTGTCTAATATAGATAATATTCTTGGACAATTGCCCATGAATAAAGAATTGAATCCAGCTAAAGCTGCTAATGTATTAGGTGAGATTTTTATAGAAACTAAAGAACTAACTTTAGAATATATTTTTAAGAACAATTTAACTTGCAGTTTGAAGACAGAAGAGAAAACATTTTTGGATATGGTTGAAGAGAGGAGATTGAAAATACACAAGAATGCAGAAGGACATAAAGAAGGGGAAACATTTGGGAAATAGATGGGAAAAAGGAGACAAAGGGTGATGCTAGACCAACAATAGCTATAGATTCACCACAGAAAGGAAAATTATGCATTATGAGGGAAAGATCCCAATATGATTATTATTATATAGGGACGAGTGAGTGTCATGATACATATTTTATTGCATCTGGATGGGGATTTAGAGGCGGAGAAGATCCAGTTTTCCCTGGACTGTACTATATTTGTGGGAACAAGGCTTACTACAGGTTGCCCGACCATTGGTATGGCACATGTTATGTTGGCCTGGTCTTTCCAAAGATCTTTCACATGGATAGAGTAGAAAATAGTGGACCAAATAACCTACTAATGCGTAGCAGAAGAGAAACCTGGTTAGAAATTGTAGGTGATATTTTTGGAGCCTTGATACTAGCAGTGGGAATATCTTTGAATGCAATTAATATTCGGAAATTGTCAACCATAGTGGATCGTTTGTCAACAAGCACCGCTGGAGGATTTCTTTTGGTAAACACTGAGCTGGTTGCCATGCGTGCTATGATTATGCAGAATCGACTTGCCCTTGATATCCTATTGGCAAAAGAGGGTGGAGTCTGTGGAATGCTGAAAGTTCAACATTGTTGCACTTACATTCCTGATGAAAGCAAAGATCTAAAAGTCTATATTAGAAATATTACAGAATTGCATGATGAAATAAAACAACTGGAGGTTGAAATTATCTGGACTAGAATTAGTAATAAGATGGCTGCTATTAAAGCTTTATTAGGTAAATTAGGTAGTACGATAATAGGGAAAATATTATTTCCATTAACATGTGTGATTTTCGTATTATTAATACTTAGATTAGGATGTATGTGTTGTAGACATAGAAGAAATAAAAAGAAGGTTAAACGAGAAATTTACAAAAAGAAGGAAAATAAATCAGAAAGAGATCTTAATGAAATAGAATTGGAAGAATGGAAGGAGAATATGTATGACAAAACCAAAAGAGAAGATGAAAAGGAAACAGAATTCTAATTGAGCAAGAAAACATTTCAAATTTCTGTAAAAGGGGAAATAAATTGATTTTTGTGGGTTTTGTTTGTGGTGATAAAATCACCAAAGGGGGGATTGATGGAGCGCGTAAAATATTTTCTTTTTATATACCCAATCCATTTATATAAGTTTATATTAAAATGATTAATAATTAATTCTAATAATTAATTGATTGATGTGATGGTACTAAATCAACCTTATTAACAAAGAGAATACACTTGGGAATGCATTTGCATGGCTTAAATTAATAAGTGAACTAAGCTGTATGCATATTAAATGATAAATGTTGCTTGAGCAGTGTTAATGTGATTTGCGCTTAAATAAACCAGCATTAACGGCTTTGACTGTTGCATATGGCTAGATAAATACATACACATAAGGGTATTAGCAAGGGAATAACACTGTTTTAATCATTTCTATGTATTAATTACGATTTTGTGTTTCTTTGCTTAAAGTTGACTATTCTGGCCTACCAAAAGATGGCCGCCGACTGAAACCTAACTAAAGTACATGACTTCATCATTTGAACAATGGAGAAAGGCGCCTGCACTGACTTCGTTCGTGTCCCTTGTGTGACCTGTCAGACCATGCCCATGAAGACTACCCTGGGCGAGGTGCCAATGTCCCTGAACCTGAAGCAAATGTTGCAAATTGCAAATGAACTACCGAACTCTACCGGTTACCAACGAAGAGATACAATTTGTACCTGGGAACAGTCTTTCCCATACGCCTACTGTAAAACTTCTTCCACATGAGAAAATTAGAAAATGTTTCCTAATGTATTGAGATGCATTTGAATTCAGCCAATCATTTGCCTGGGAATTGAGAAAATGTTACCGTTATATGTAAATTTTAGTATAAATATTAGTAGTCTAGGGAGGGAAGGGGCTACACTCTATGCTGCTGCTCTTCGCTGGAGACCACTATTGACGGAGAATCGATGATCAGAGATCCTTATGCTGACAGAAGAGGACGGAGACTTTAGAACTCTAACTTTCTGAGGACCAGTTCTGACTTAGAAAACGACAATTAGCGAGAATAGGTAAATATGACAAAAGATAATATTGCATTATTAGGATTTAACCTGCATTTAATTAGATAAAGAAAATCACTATTTGAAGAACTGTGTCGGGTGATTATTTCTTTGAAATGTTTATTGATTAATGGGAGAGTTAAAAGCGTCATCAAACTATACAACAACTAAATGATCTAATCGACCTCCGGATGGAGGAACTGTTGGGGTAATTCAGTAGAAGGGGTTTCCTCTATCCAAGTGAACAGCTGTAGTTCGGGATTTGATATCCCTCTGTAGGCATGGATAGTTTGAGAGAATGAATGTTGGTGTTATGGGCCCCACCAGTGTGTGATGTGTGTATGTGCGTGTGACTGAGAAATCATTCCGTCCGTGGAAGTAGGGGGAGATTTGGTAATCAGAACTGCACCACAGCGGCTGCTGACGTCAGAACGACCGCGCTGGGATTGGACAGATGGTCAGAAACGTAAAACACTCCGGATTGGTGCGTAAGTGTGAGTCGCGCTGCAATTGGACAGAATAGTGGTACAGGTGTAAGGAGAAACTAGTGAGACACGAAAGAAAGGAAAATGTATTACGATCCACCAGAAAAGGAGAAAAAGTCATGGTTCGGTAAAATTAAGAAGTGGTTTAAGAAGGACATACCAATCATAACTAGGGAAGGACAGTTACTTCCTCCACCGAAAACCCCTGCATTCTTTATGGTTGCGAAATATGGATATCACACCTGCATTTGGTTAGATAATTGGGTTAAATACACTGAAAAGGACAGAGTATTGGCTTTTCCAGAGCATGGTTCATTTAATTTGGCTGTTTTGAGAAATTTGAGAGAGAAAATGATGAATTTAGAACCGAGACCTAGACCGACTCAATTTGAGGCTTTGACGGAGTGGGAATACGAAATGCATGACCGAGAAAGACAGAGAAATGGTAGAGGATATAGGTACCTGTTTGGCAGATCATACGGACATGAGACGCATGATGATCGAATGAGAAGGTGGCGAAATGCGAGTATGACTGAGGGTTTGTTTCGCGTAAGAACTGCAGGAGAGAATGAAGGACGAAAGTGTGTAGAAAAGAGGCATAATGTGGAATCGAGAGGGTATGGAGTGAATGAATCAGAAGATGATGTACTTGATGATATGTTCTATAAGAATCCACCACCATACGGACCAGAACCAGAAATATTAACCCCAAGTGCCCCAATGAAAGAAACAGTACGAATCATAAAATCGGAACCCGAGTTCCAAGATTTAGGAAGAAACAATTCCATTAGAGAGGTAGAAAAGGAGTCTGGAGGAAAATTGGATGGAGAAAATTCAGCAGAATTATCAAAAACAACCCTAGAATTAACCGAGAAAATAAGAGAATTGACTAAGAATTTGGAAGCGGTAACTGTACCAGTAACAATAGGTCCAGTAATGCCTATTTTTGACAAGCAGAAAGACAGCGAACATTGTTTGACAGTCCCTTATAAAAATAATAAACAGGTTGAACAACCAAGAATGAGTCAGAGTGAGAATCCATGGAGACAGACTATGAGTATGATTGAACCAAATTTTTCAAATAACCCGTTTATAGGTCAAAACTGTGCAGAGAAACGTATAACGATGATAGAGACAATGTCAGAAACTCAAAAAGATTTTGGACAAGGAAATGTAGAGAAGTCAGTAGGACCATCTACAGAGGAGTTGAGTGAATGGTTTAGAAGCTTGCAAAAGAAAGACAAGGAATCCCAGTCAATAGACGTAGCCAAATTACGAATGGTACTGGAAGAATTATTAGTAGGAACTATTCCGACAGAGAAGTTAAAAACTTACCAAGATGAGGAGTTATTTCTGTGCAAAAGCATAACATGGAGAGCAAAAAGTCTTCATGAAAGATTAGAAGAAGTGGCAAATGAGATAGATATTGATATTGAAAAGGTAAAAGCCTTACAGAAACCCTATCGAGTAGATTTCACCGAAAAAGATATTGAAAACATGAATACCACAGGACGAACAGGTCAGATTAAGGAAATAATTATTTTTTTGAGAAAATGGGGAGATGTGGACAAATGGAAGAGCAGATGGTATCGTAAGCGAGACGAAGTTTCAGACAAAACGTTTTCAGCCTATCCTATGAGAGAAAAAGAGAAGGTTGTGACAGGATACCCCATGAGAGAGATTCCGGGAGGAGGATATGTACATGTCCCATGGACCAGACAGGATATTTTGTCATTTACGAATGACTTCCCTCAACTGCGTGAAAAACCCGTCGAGTGGTATAGACAGGTGGACAGATTTTTTAAACTATCCAAAGTATTGTGGATTGATCTGAATAGCTTGTTTGACATACTAGTACCAGCAGATCTATGGACAGAATGCAAAATAGTAATAGATTGGCCGACACAGGAATACCCAAGGGATCCAAAGACAGGAGCTCCAGACCCCGAAGTAATGAAGAAATATGAACAGGTTATGGCATTCTTGAAGAACAAGGTACCCCCTAAAGAGACAGATTGGGTGGAAATTGACAGGACACATCAGGAAAGCAAAGAATCAGTACATGCCTATTATGAGAGGTTAATTTTAGCCTTTAAACAATTCAGTGGAGATGAAAATTTGAGTGACAAGGATTTGAGTCATTTCGTATACAGCTTTGAATATGGTCTTCGTCCAGAAATTAGTGAAATGATAAAACAGCATACAGTAGATTGGCAAAATAAGAAAATAGACGAAGTATTAAGACATGCTAAATATTTCAGTGATGAAATTGAAGCAAAACAGCGAAAACTAAAAGAGAAGGCAATGTGGGCACAGGTAAAAGTAGCAGAGAGACAGGAAGCACAATTAGTGGAACAAGCTGGGTCAAAACAGAAATTTAATCCTGGGAAAAATAAAGGGAATGTTGAGGAAGCTAAGAAAAAATTTCCGTGTCATAATTGCGGTAGGATAGGGCATTGGAAATCCGAGTGTAAGAATCCACCCAAGTACTAACGATGAAAATTCATCCTTAAATCCACAGGTGCAGAATGAGGTGAGTGGTCAACAGCAACGACAACAGCAGGGTGTAACACAACAGAATCAGGTGCCAAAACCACCTTTTCCACAGAACAAAAAATGCCAGAAGTATAGTAAGGAGAATGGATTCTACAACGAAGAACAGGTAAATAAGCCGCAACGCGCTAGCGCTGCTTCGCAGTATTGGCTGCAACGCGATGAAAGCGATTCAGAAGAGGGCTATTGACGGTGCCGAAGGGAGGAAGAAGAGTGCGTACTTGGCGCAACTCTAGAAGTAGACCAGACAGGCCCATTTGTAGATGGAAAAGTTAATAATGAAAATATTACTTTCCTAGTAGATACTGGTGCTACTCGATCAACAGTTAGATCAGCTGATGTCAAGAACCTTCCTCTCTCGGATGAAACGATCCAAGTAGTTGGTGTATCCAACAGACAGATTAAAACTTACCTTACAGAACCAGTGAAAGTTAGTATAGGGAAATTTTCTGAAATGCACAGATTTGTAGTGTGCGATACCAGTCCTGTGAACTTGTTAGGTAGAGATTTATTGTGCAAGATAATTGCACTATATTTTGTACTCCAGATGGAATAGCCTTTGAAACACCAGATGATGATGTGTTGTATAAAATGGCATTGGCAAACAGAGAGAAAGAGGTTACAGGAACCTATGCTGTATTCAACCCTGACGAACTACCAAAAGAAAAAAAAGTCTGTAAAAGCAGAAGTTTGGGACTTTACAGGAGAAGACGTAGGATTGATGAGGAATGTAGATCCAGTAAAGATAACTGTAAAAGAAGGAGTATGTTACCCAAATGTCCCACAATATAAATTGACCCCTGAAATAATCGAAGGAGTTACTCCTGTGATTGAGAAAATGATAAAACAAGGAATTTTGAGAAAAATAATGAGTAGCCCATGTAATTCACCAATAATGGAACTGAAAAAGCCTAGTGGGAAGTTCAGAATAGTGCAAGATCTAAGAAAGATAAACAAAATTGTTGTACCATGTTGTCCCATTGTACCGAATCCATCTGTGATTTTATATGAGATCCCTCATGACGCAGAATGGTACACAGTGATTGATTTGTGCCATGCTTTCTTTTCCATCCCATTGCACCATGACAGCCAGCAAATTTTTGCATTTCGTTTCGACAAGCGTATTTTGGCGTGGTGCCGAATTCCACAAGGGTATACGGAAAGCCCCTCAATATTTAATCCGCTATTGAAAAGTCTTTGGAGAGTCTAGAAATGCCTGAAAATTCAGTACTAGTCCAGTATATCGATGACCTACTTGTGGCATCGAAAACTCGTGAAGCTTGTGAGGTAGACACGGTAGCTTTGCTGAATCATTTGGCAGATGGAGGATTAAAAGTGTCACCATCAAAATTACAATTTTGTAAGAAAGAAGTCCAATATTTAGGACACAGCATTGAGAAAGGACACAGGAAAATAACAATAGACAGAATCAGTATCATAAAAAGAATGAGTCCACCCATGACCCAAAGAGAAGTGAGAATGTTTCTGGGAATGGTTGGATATTGTCGTCAGTGGATAGGAAATTTTTCATTGATTGCAAAACCTTTGGTACGATTGACAAGAAGTGATGTAAGAGATCCAATTGATTTGAACAAAGAGGAGTTGACAGCATTCAAGAAGTTAAGAGAAGGTTTGTGTGAAGCGCCTGCATTAGGTATGCCTGACTACGATAAGGAGTTCGAGTTGTATTGCAGTGAGAGAAATGGATGTGCGCTCTCTGTTCTAGTACAGAAGCATGGAAAACTGAGCAAACCAATTGCATATTTGGTAGCTGTAGCCCTTCCTGGGTGTCTGAAAGCAGTTGCTGCTACATGTCGAAGTTTGGAACAGAGTGAAGGAATTGTGATGGGGTACCCTGTGAAAGTGTTTGTACCTCATGATGTGGCAATTCTTTTAACAAGGAGTCGTACTCAGTATATGATGCACAGCCGACTGACTAAGTATGAGAAGGTCATTTTAGGTGCAACAAATGTGAGTCTTGTGAGATGTGTGAATGTGAATCCTTCAACATTGTTGCCTGATGTAGAGCATGTGGAGGTAAGAGATGAAGCAGATCATGATTGTTTGGATGTACTTGATTTCTGTACCAAACCAAGACCTGATATAAAAGATGACCCTTTACCAGAAAGTGATTATGTCATGTTTGTTGATGGATCTTGTTTGAGAACAGATGATGGAGTGCTGAGTGCAGCATATGCGGTATGTACAGTTGCAGCAGTGATGGAAGCATCCTATTTGAAAGGAGTAAGGTCAGCCCAAGTAGCTGAACTTATTGCCCTGACCAGAGCATGTAAGATCGGGAAAAGTGTGAGAGTGACTGTGATAAGTGATAGCCAGTATGGCTACAGGGTGATCCATGATTTCGGCCAAATTTGGCTGCAAAGAGGTTTCCTAACCTCAAGTGGAACTCCTATTAAGAATGCTGAAGTGGTTGGAAAGTTGCTTGAGGCAATACAGCTGCCTAGGCAATTGGCTGTGGTAAAATGTGCTGCTCATAGTCGCAGTGGTGATTACATTGCCACTGGAAATAAGTTTGCGAATGACATGGCGCAATATTGTGCACGAAATCAGAATTCAATCAATCGGGCAAAGGAAAAGGAGTCGATTTCCTGTTTCCCAATGTTTACTAACACTGTGGGAACATGGGATGAGGTAAGACAATTGCAGGAAGAAGCAGAAAAGGAAGAAGTAAAACAGTGGGTAAAAGCAGGATGTGCACCAAGAGAAAAAGATCATGTGTGGGTCTATCGAGATGGAAGACCGGTTATGCCTGATAGCATGATGTCTGCCATGGCACGGATGTATCATGGACAGGGACATATAGGGAGAGACGCCATGATTAGGTCTTTTAAACAAACTTGGTATAATGCCAAGTTCAGGCTTGTGGCGGAGAGTATTTGTCAAAGATGTCTAATTTGTCAGCAATACAATCCAGGAAGAAAGACAGTGGTGAGTCTAGGAACAATAGGTCGAGAGGGAGGGCCTTTCACCAGAATGCAGGTAGATTTAATTGAGATGCCTCCTTGTAACAGGTTGAGGTATGTTCTGGTGATGGTGTGCCTATTCTCCAGGTGGGTAGAGGCGTTCCTAACAAGAAGAAATGATGGAAGGACAGTGGCAAAATTATTGTTGAGGGAATTTATACCTAGGTTTGGGTTCCCAGTAACAATTGAATCAGACAGAGGAGGACATTTTCATAATGAGATTATAAAACTGATTTGTGAAGCATTGAATGTACGACAAAAACTGCATTGTGCCTACCGACCAGAGGCTTCTGGTGTAGTAGAACAAATGAATGGTACTATTGAAAACAGAATAGGAAAAATGTGTTTAGCCACAGGTATGAAATGGCCTGATGTCTTGCCTCTAGTACTCATGACTATTAGATCAATACCAGACAGAACTACTGGTTTGAGTCCTCATGAGATCCTCATGGGACGCGCAATGAGACATGTATCTATAGCAGTCAACAAGCTGATGACAATAACTGATGACATGGTATTGGAGTACTGTAAAAGCCTGGCTGACGCAGTTCATTCTGTGTTTCATCAGGTTGGAGCGGATGCCACCACTCTTGAAAAGAAGCCAGCTCATGATCTAAGCCCAGGGGACTGGGTAAGGATAAAAGTACACAGAAGAAGAAACTGTTTGGTTCCCAGGTGGGGAAAACCAAGGCAAGTCATTTTGACTACAACAACAGCTGTGAAGTGTGCTGGATTGAAGAACTGGATCCATGCAAGTCATACTTTGAGAATTTTGATGAATCAGAATCCAGTACTGAGTCAGATGACGGAGAGCCAAAAGATAAGGAAGGAGAAAACTCTGAAAGGGGGGAGACAGAGCCAAGGTTAACATTGGTCCCCAGAAGTAACTCCCTGAGGAAAAGGTTACAGATTTCTGAATCCAGTTCAGACTCAGAGACAGAACAAAGAGCACATTCGTTCAAGAGAGAACAAAGGAGGAACAAAGAAAAAGAAAGTGGAGAGACAATAAAAGAAATCCGTGAGAAGGAAGTGCCAAATGAAAGAGTGAGAGAAATTCCACCTGAAACAACACCTTTAGATGGACAGGTGCCAGATACAGAGAGAGAGGGAAAGATTATTGCGGAAGACCCCCGAGCAGGCGTAGGGGACTCCAACATCCAGTTAGAAGCAGGGACAAGTAGTCAGCAGGAAGATTGCTTGACGGAGAATCGAGGAGGGACAGAAGTAGGGAAAACAAAAGAAGAGGTGGAAAAAATAACTTGTTGAAGGTAAAAAGCAAGTTGAAACAGAGTCTGAGGAAAGCGAAGATGAAATTCCAGAAGGCCGAGTTCTGAGAAAGAGAGCTTGGAGAACTGAAAAGAATGATAATGGGAGTAAATTGAAAAGAGCGGCAAAAGACGAGGTGTGGCCAAACAAAATAAAGAGACTGAGATATCGACTGACACGTGTAAATTCGCCAAGAGCTGAACAGGTGAATGAAGTAACGAGTCAGGAAAAATCGAAAGAAGAAGAACAGACAGTAGTCAAAGAAATCAAACGAACAAGAAAACCTAACCAGAAGTATAAATCACCGGAATGGACATATGTGGCCCTGCCTGAAGTGAAGGAAGAGGCGGATAGCCAAGGAAATCCAGAGGGGGTTGTACCGGAAGTGGTTGAGGAAGACGAAGAATCGGAAATCATGAGAGTTATCTTGTCCGATATTGGAGAAGAAGCGGATGTTCAGGACAACCTGTATGCTGAAAACGAAAGGAAAGTGAAAGATGATGAGATGCCAAACTGAATGAGACAAGGAAGTTACTGATGGAAAAACAATAAAAACACTGAAAAAGACAAAAACTGGTAGAACCACGTAGGTGCTTAGAAGCCTTGGGTTAGAAACTAGTTGTGAAGTAGAAGAGGCTAAGTCAAAAGACATGGCTCATTTTAGAAACAATGGCAAACATAGAAAGTAGCAAAAGTAAATGTACCTTCCTTAGAAGATGGTGCAAAATGTGTTGTTGTTGTACAGGATTATTAATGCTTCTTTGGAGTATTCTTGCTCTACTAATTTCATTTAAAGTTACTGTAGATACATTAAAAGGACATAGTGATAACAATACTAATATAGGGAAAGTCCAAAAGGTAGTTCCAACTAGAATAGATAAAAACTATTTACATAAAGACAGGTCAATAACAGATTGTTCTAACAATGTGTTTTAAAAGTTGTTGTATGAATATGTAAAAACAATGGACGTAAGGGATTGCTACGTATGTATGCAATTATCTGCATCTGTATCTGAAGGAGTGACTTATCACCTTCCTGTAACATATGGAATAACATGTAGTGTAATAGCTAGTTTATTTTATCAAACAGGTAAATTAGAGTATTATTTTTCAGATGTAGATACTATATTTTCACAAGTACCAGCAATTAACAAACTAAACAAGGTAAAACCTGCAAAGGTATTAGGTGAATTTTTCTTAGAGACTAATGAGCTAACCTTAGAATATATATTTAGAAATAACTTGACTTGCAGTTTAAAAAAAGAAGAGAAGACATTTTTGGATATGGTGGAAGAAAGGAGATTGAAAATGCAAAGAAAGGCTTCAGAAGGGAAAGTGGAGAAAACGGTTTGGGATGTAGAAACGGAGAAACACTTAAAAGAGGGGAAACAAGTCCAACTATGGCTTTAGATTGGCCTCAGAAAGGGAAATTGTGTATAAGAAGGAATCAGACGGCGTATGACAATTATTTTCTAGGGAATAGTGAGTGCCATGATACATACCGAATCATGGGAGGATGGGGATTTAAAGGTGGAAGAGATCCAGTCTATCCAGGACTGTATTTCATTTGCGGGAACAGGGCATATTATCGTTTGCCAGACCATTGGTATGGCACATGTTATGTTGGCCTGGTTTTTCCAAAGATTTTTCATATGGATAGTGGAGAAGATGGTGTACATAGTTTAGGTAGTTATTTAGCACGTAGCAAGAGAGAATCTTGGACTGAAATTGTGGGTGACATTTTTTGGAGCACTGATACCCGCAGTGGGAATATCTCTGAATGCGAACAAAATTAGAAGATTTTCAACAGTAGTGGATCGCTTGTCAACAAGCACCGCTGGAGGATTCTTATTGGTAAATACTGAAATTGTTGCCATGCGTGCTATGGTAATGCAAAATCGACTTGCCCTTGATATTTTATTGGCAAAAGAGGGTGGAGTCTGTGGAATGCTGAAAGTTCAACATTGTTGTACTTACATTCCTGACGAAAGTAGAGATTTGAAAATTTATATTAAAAATATTACAGAATTGCATGACGAAATTGTACCAATGAAGGTTGAAGGTGTCTGGGAGAAGATTGGTAAGAAAATATCAGCTATTAAAGACTTTGTAGTAAAATTAGGTAGTACATTTATAGGTAAGATATTATTTCCATTAACTTGTGTGATTTCCTTAGTATTAATAATTAGACTAGGTTGTATTTGTTGTAGAAAGAATAAAAACTCAGAAAAGAATAAAAAGAGAAAACTTAAGGAGAAGGGATAAGAAACAAGAAAGAGAATTTGAAGAAATAGAACTAGAAGAGTTAAAGGATAGCATGTATAGAACAGAAAAAAGAGAAGAAACAGGGGAAACTGAAATATGAACGAAACAAGAAATCAATTTAAATTTCCGTAAAAGGGATACCATTTTTTTTAATTAGTGTGGTGATATAATCACCAAAGGGGGGATTGCTGGAGCGGGTAATACAACATTTTATATACCCCCCATTTTGCATGTTTAATCAATTCATTGTAATATTATTAATCTGTTTGAAGTAATAACTCACCAATTATATTAAGAAAAGAATTACACGTGGGAATTGCACCTTGCATGGCTATATTAATTGTGATCTAACTTGAGTACGCATATTAATAGTAGAAAACTATAATATTGCATGTTATATGTCGCTTTGGTGATGTATTTGTGATTTGTGCTTTATTCAGTGAGTATAAACCGCTCTGAGTGTTGCTTCTGCTAGATAAATACACACACATATGGGTATTAGCAAGGTAATAACATTTTATTAGCCATTTCTATGTTTAATTACGTTTTTGTGTTTCTTTTGCTTAAGTTGACGTTAAACGTGACTGCCCTGACAACATAAGGTTCTGGGTGAAGTGCGCAGGCGTCACCGCCAGCAGCAGTGGCCTGGACCTGACCCCGGGAGAACATGTACCCTTCAAGGAAGCTCCGGGAACCTATCCAAGACCAAAGACAAAGCTCAATTTAAAAGCCGGAACAAGCAAGTTTGATGACTTCATCGTTTGACACCCTGAGAACTGTACCTCTCGACCCCAAGTGGACCAATCAGGACTTTCTAAACCCTGATCTTGATACTTTTTGACATTATTTTCCTTATAAAAGTAGGTAGGGAATTGAACTATTATCGCTTGCTCTTCTTTGACGAACTCGATTTCCTGACGTTATGCTGACGGAGAGGACGGTGACACTGCTGGACAGCTGTTATCCTGAATCTTTGAGAGACTGAATTGCGGCCTAACTTTGCCGAATGAAATTCTTCTTGACTGACTGACTTAGAGGACGACTTTAGCCAGACTAGGTAAATATGATGCTCTGAAATGCTGATGATGATTTCTAACGTTTCTTGCAATATTTCTTAGATAAAGATAATTTGATTAATTGATAAATGTGTTGTATCGATTATTTAAAAAGAGAATTTAATGAGATTTAAAGACTAGATAAATGACTGTGAATCTAAACCTTCAAACAACTAAATGATCCATCTCCTTATGAGAGGGATATCTTAGGTCTGAGGTCAATGTGTTTAGTGTAAGGTAAAGGTATTCCTTTCATGTCAGCGTTTGGAAGCATATTTCCCTCAGAAAACAGATCAACTGAGAGTAAGTATTGGTGTTATGGGCCCCATCAATGAATGTACATGAGTGAATTTGATGCTGAGGTAGTTGGTCTGTGCCGAAGGGGGAATTTGATGTTCCGCGCTGTAACACCTGCTTACATACATAGCACAGAGGCTACAACAAGGCTCCCAGATGGCATCCCTGCAGGTTCAGTCAGGTTATGCGGTGTATGTGCTCAGCCCCAATAATCCAAACATTATTTGATGAGCACTTTAGCCATGCACATACGTGCGTCCCACAAATGGGATGTGGCCCCAAGGTACACTCTAGTCTGAAACCAAAAGGATTATCATCAATGCAAAAGGGCTGTCAAGACTGCATGCAAACCAGCTTTTTGAAACAGCAACATGCTTAGCCAATTTGAATAAAATGCACCACATGTTCAGTGAATAAAAATAAAAAAAGCACTATCAAAAGAAAAATACGTGTTTTCTCCTAAAATACCCAGAAGGAAGCACACATTTTATTCCATATCAATGGAATAGTTTTATTTTGCCAGTGACAAGATCAAGGGCCATCAACGATGCTTTTTTCCTTTTAGTAAAACCTTAATTTTTCTATGTGTGTTCCTAATGTAGTGAGCAGGTGCTCAGGGGAGCTATGGATATTGTAAAAGAATGGAAAACAAACATGAACACATTCATTTTGAAGCCATGGGTAAATAAATCGGGATGTGTTGGTAAAGCTCAGGATATCTAAAATCTTATGGCAAAAATATAAATTTTCCTCCTCTGGTATGAGAGCTCTGGTCCATTCTACAGATAAGATAAATTTTGTTTGATGGCAATTCTTGAACAGGAGAAGAGCAACATTTTGGCCATATTCCTCCTGTGGAAAATGGCTCCTGAATCCTTCTGTAGAACGCAGCCCCCCATCTCCATATATTTCTGCTACGCCTGAAGCTTACTACTGCAACACAAGCTACAGTCTGTAGTGCTGGCTGTTCAGCCCCTTACCACTTTCCTGCACATCTGCATCTCTTTTGAAACTAATCCTTGCTGAGAGGTTCCTTCGCTACAACATGCGGACTGTTTCTATTTCCATTTTCCTGCCTGTTTATTTCAGACAGAAATTAAGGGGCATATCAACAAGGCGGCGATAATTTTTTATCGCCGCTTTAGCGTCGAGAAAGCGGCGATATTTTTATCGACTTATCAACAAGGAGACGCTAACCTATGTTAGCGTGAGTTTTCCAGCGATAGCTACCGGATTTTTATCGCCTTCCAAGCTAGCGATAAATATCGCTAATGACATGCAAGGTAGGCATTCCTGACTGAAATTTCACGAAAAAAGTCGCTAACACAGCTGCTCCATATTAACAAGGTTATCTTCAAAATGCTTAGCTACAAAAAAACGCACGCTAACTCCAGTTTCTAACACCTGATAAAAACCTGACTTAAACTGGAGATAAGTGGGTGTATATAAGGGAGAGTTGGCCCGAGCTTCCCAGAACAGCCACAGAAGCCATGGAGATAGTCATCCTGCAGCTCGGACTCCCACCAATGCTGCAGCAGCAACAACAACAACCACCGCCAATGCCACCACCACCGGGACCACCACCACCCATGCAGCGACGAAGAAGACAGCACATCTACAGGCTCAAAAGGACATCCATCCAGCACATCCTGACCCTCATTGCCCACAGGATGACGCCACCAACACAGCGGACAACCAATATCCCTCCGCAGACAAAACTGCTCTCTGTGCTGCACTTCTTGGCCTCTGGGACATTCCAACCAACAACAGCCAGAGTCGGTGGAGTATCACAGGCATCCTTCTCAACCTTCCTCCCCAATGTCTTGGATGCCATACACAGCCCGATTCCGCAGCACCTATACTTCCCCAACACTGTGCAGGAGCAGATTGCCATCAAGCAAGGATTCCATGCCATTGCTGGCATACCACAGGTGATCGGTGCAATTGACTGCACACATGTACCATTTGTGCCCCCTGCGGACAGTTAACACATCTACCGCAACAGGAAGCAAACCCATTCAATGAATGTGCAGGCAATAGTGGACCACCGCGGACTGTTCACAAATGTCGTTGCCAAATTTCCAGGGAGTGTGCATGATGCATTGAGCTTCAGACAATGCATCATAAACCAGCGCTTCCAGGATGGCACATAAGGAAATGCATTGCTTATCGGTAAGTACCAACTGAACACACCACATGCGCAATAAACACTATCATGTTAACCCATCTAGAGGTTGGATGTAAATACATTGCCTAGGTACTGAAGGGGCGGGGGGGACAAAATGCATGGGCACATGTTGATGTATTGTGTACGAGGATGAGGTATACAGGCTCCACTGTGTAGAGCACGGCTACTCACAGTATGGCCCACGTGCTGCCAGCGGCCTGGCAAGACTTTCTTGTTTGGCATTGGACCTTGCAGACATTGTACCTGTGTGCCATGTCTGCAGATTTCAGAAGAGTGCCACCAAACACTGCTGCAACAGCGCGGACTCCGAGAGACTTTGCACCATGGGGGCTGTGCGAGTCCAGCGATAGACAGAGTGGAGATGCATGTGCACCAAGAGGTGAAACACAACAAAAAATAGTTAACAAGTAAATGCTCCATGAAAGACCTGTGATGTACTGGGGTGTGGCTGTGTGTGTGCCCAGGAAGCTGTCCCAGCCCAGGCTGCCAGGGGGGGAGGTGACAGAGGGAGAGAGAGGCAAAGAGACACAGGGAGGGAGACAGAGGGACGAGGGCGACAGAGGGAGGGAGACCTAGGGCGACCGAGGGAGGGAGACCGAGGGAGGGAGAGGGAGGGAGAGACAGAGCAAGGGAGGGAGAGACAGAGTAGGGGGTAGACAGAGAGACGGAGGCAGAGAGAGAGAGTGAGAGAGAGAGTGAGAGAGAGAGAGAGATGTGTGTATGCCAGTTCTGGTGGCTCAGTGACCGAGGGTGTGCGCACCAGGGGCCTGTGTCCAACCACATGGTCAGTTCCCTTACTCACTAGCCCTGCCCCCTTCCCCACTGACCCCACACACACCTGTGTGCCACAGAGACACAAACCACACAGCAAATTTGGGACCAGAGAGAAAGTATGTGAGTACCCATGGTGTAGAGTAACCCCCAGTACCTGGCTATCCATTTACCTTATTAAAGTCATCCGGACTGGTATACCAGTCCGGTGTGTGGTCGCATTGGTTGATGAAGATGATCATGGTGCAGTACTTTTTCCCGGTGACCTATTAGGGTGAGACAACGTTTCACAAGTACTCACACATGTACAATCAGTGTGTCAAGTCTGCGGTCTGTCGTGACCAAGGTTGTAACAAAGCACTTTGATTGTAGGAAGTGCAGAGTGGGGCAAATGTGCATGCATAGGCCGGAAATGGTGTCATTAAACCACCATACTGCGCCATTGGTGTTGACTGCAGTGTTGTTGGATGCTGCTGTTGATGGTGTTTAGTAGCATCTCCTCTCTCACTCTGCCACAAATATTTCTCTGCCTCAACCCTGTCATATGGTGTGTCATGTGGTTGCCCGATGAGTAAGTGGATGTGTATTCGGTCACTACTTGTGTGTAGTAATTGACCTTTCAAATGCTAATCCATTACAAATGCTAAGAAGTGTGCAAAGGTGAGCCATGCCATGTGTATCAGCGTGGGGAAGTGTGTGGACAGCCTGATCTTGTTGAAGAAACCACATAGTGAAAATGATTGTGAGAAGTTGTGTCATGTGAGTCTAATGCTCTCCTAGTGACAGATGACGCAGGCCAGTAAGTTCACGTGGTGAAACAAGTCATTGTTGATGGTGTGTGCCAACCTTCACTGTCCCCATTTGCCCTGCAGGTGAGGTGGCTGTGGTCTGTTCCTCCGTATTACCTCGGAACATACAATTGCGTGGCTTGTGTGGTGTCACAGGTCTGCCATCAGCATGAGATGCATGTCTGAATGTCAGCTGTGCCATGTGTGGCCGAAGTCATTTGAACATTCACATGGCGGTGACTGCAACGAGTGTGGATCAGTGCTATGTCTAGATTTTAGTTGTTTATATAGATTTTAGGAGAGCCAGACTGCCTGTCGGTGTCTGTGGTTATTGTGCAGGCATCATTCCCATTTTGGACACTTGTAGTGACACTTATGCAACCGTGCAGCAAACACCAGCAAAAAGGATGGTTTGAGAATCAACACTGAGACAATGTACTCAGCATTGATGCCGCTAAATAGCCAGAAGCAACACATGTCTAACCTAAGTCAAAAAATAGCAAAAAGAACAATCGCAAAATATGTCAACACTGCCAACATAGTATGCCTAATGAATCATGTACACATCTCCCTATTACATCTCATAGGTGATCAAGGATATGCTCTCTGCCCTTGGATGATGACACCAATCAGAAACCCCACCACCCAGGCACAGAGGCAGTACAATGCTGCACATCGACGCACACGTGGGATCGTGGAGCGTACATTTGGCGTGCTCAAGTCACGTTTCCGGTGCCTGGACATTACAGGTGGCAAACTGCTGTACAGCCCAGAAATGGTCAACAAAATAATAATAGCATGTTGTGTATTGCACAACATTTGTGTCCGCACAAATGCTCCCTGGATCGAAGTGCCTGCAGCACCGGCCGATGACCAAGATGATGAAGAAGATCAACAAGGTGGCCCACACACCACTGCCAATGCTGCTGGAATTGCCCGAAGGGACAGGATAATAAACAATTACTTCACTTGAGCACATCACATTGTGACTGACAAAAACAAAGACATGTATATGGAAAATTACCTCAAGAACTGTTTGTGACAATAAACAAACTCAACACACATACCCTGTCTGCAAGTTACTTTCCTGCATCAGTATATCACAATGAAATGTTACCATTGTACAATAATTACAAGTAAGAGTCCAAAATGACAATCCTGTGGTGTATGTTTCAGCATCACAGAGAGTTAACAGGGTATCAATCGTGCACAACTTGACTTTACAAGGAGTAAAATCTGGCACAGAATTCATCAATGCTTGTGTCAAATAGCATGCAAACCATGATTCACAGGGTGTACTTATCATTAAAAATTTAAACTTCATGTGTTTGTAAGTGCCAAATAATTAATTTCATGGGTAATTTGGTGTTAAAGTTTCAGGACAAATCTGAAAATTGGGCATGGAATGTTGATCAAATCTGAGAAGTGGGTGTTGAATAGGGCTCAATATGGAAGAATGGGTCCTAAAATGGGCGCAAATGTTAAATTTGGGTGTTAAATGGTGCCACGCATGAAAATATATCTCTGCATGCATCCAAGACATTGAATGAGCCACCAGCAGAGATCACATGCACACCATCTCTGGACACCTTCAGGAAGACCGTCAAGACCCAGATGACTGGCTACATTGAAGAGAACTCCATCATGGACCACTCCCAGTCTTGTTTGGGTATCAAGCACAGCACCAAGAACTTACACCATGCTGACAATGCTTAAATATGCATGCCACTTGACCTGTGTCACATTGTGGACAACACATCCTACTACACCCCTATGCAGCCACAAACACCCTCTCACACAACACACACCACATGCCAGACACCACCACAAGGGAATACAAGAAAAAGCCCTCTCCTGGAGTACAACATGGAGCGTCACTAACACACACGTTTTGCTATATGCACATGTCCCCACTCACTGCCATTGCTAGACAGCACGGGGTAAGCATATCATCCCACACAGACAACACACAGCACATCCTCCCCATCAAGAACAATGCAGAAGACACAAAAGCCAGCTCCCAGGAATGAATGTCGGAACTAGCAGATTGGATGACACACCTCGGAATAAAGATCAACTGTGAGAAGACTGACCTCCTCATCTCTGCTGCGTCCACATCCGCATGGGACAACCTCTGGTGGTTGACAGCCCGTGTGAGCCCTGACAGACCATGCACGCAAGTTTGCCATCATCCCAAGTACATCATCATCCTGCCCAGCAAGATCTACTCCATTGCATGCTACAGCTGCCTACAGACCGAACCTAATCCATCACAACGTATAACCCCAGGAAGTATAACAATTGGCCAAAACGCACTCCTCCACAGCAGACTGGACTACTGCAACAAAATCTACGCAGGGAGATCCAAAACGCCACTACACAAGTTATAACACAGCATGAAAGCGGCAGACACACCTGTGTTCGGAAACCCACATCCCAAACACAAGAGGCAACACACACAGAACATCCAATGTAGCAACAACAAGGAGAAAGTAAGCCGCTAACTACTCACACACACATTCAATTCACTACACATCATCAACCTCAACATCCCCAAGAGGAACAGCTGCTCTGACAACCTTGCCCTTGCAGATTCGACCGGGATCGGCAAATCACCAGGCAGAGGGAGAGCTGCCCCTTACGCCACAAGCAAAGCCATGGATGATACGAAAGTCAAATTCACACAATCTCACACCCAGCATGCTAACATGCGGAACAACAAGACATGTCTATTTGGATGAGTTGGAGCTGCACTCCTACTCCCCCACAGTGCTTTTGGAGCCGCACGTGTGAGTAGGGCACATCATGCCCACCCTTATTGTCGGATTAATATGCACACATACTCATCACCTACAGACCACCCCAGGGGAGTACTACCCTTACAATTCACATCCCTTTTTGTAATGAATGTCTGTGAAATCACACAAAGATGTGGCGATGAGTAATGTCACATGCCATTTTCGGTGTTGACTGTCTTGGAACATAAAAGGTAGTCTGTGTATACCCCTGAGGAAGTGTTGGCTATGGAACAACAATTCCCATTCTGTTGTGTGCAGTGGGATACACAGTACCTGGGCCTACAACTTGCTCCGACTCATGCCTGAACAGCAAAGCTCAAATATCCAACACTATTGGATGAGACGGATAAGGCGCTGGACTCCTGCTCAAAATTGAGCCTCACATGTGTTTGAGGCATAGTGGGAGGGTAAATGTTGAGTCTTCAACGCATTTCCAAAGTATGTCAATTTGTACACATGGTGTCCCACCACCGTGCACTCACACAAAGCCATCATAACTAAGTCTGTCAGGGAGGGCAAGCGGACTTGCCTCCCACATGTGCAGTTTACATGGCCAAAATTTAAAGGCTGCCTGGGATTTCTCCTCATTGGTGGCTACTAACAAGTCACATGCCTCTGATACATAGTTGAATGGAATAGGCTGCTATGGGAGAAGCAATGGAACTTCATGGACCAGTCTGTGGCGGTAAAAAAAATCTGGATCTAACTGTGGCTAGCCCATAAGCACTGGCCCTGGGGCTTGGACTCTGCCGGTTAGGGCGCCCACTCACAAGGTCTTGGACAGGGTGGCAGTATGGAAGGGGTGGGCCTCATTCCCCTCACCAACGAACTACAGCGTGGATAAACTTGACTTGCCCCCGGGTCAGGAATCAGCGATATTCCATTGCTGGCAAAATCAGGGCTGCAAGAGCATAGGGTCTATCTTTGATCTAGAAGGGCTTTTGCCATGTCTGAGGCCCATACAGGATTATGATTTTCCCGCTGCTTTTGTGTATTCATAATGTCAAATAACACACTGGGTCACGGGACTCGACGTTGGTTACGTCACATGCAAAGTGGTCAGCGCGTAAGGAGGACAAACATTCCCCATATCGGAGCTGTACAAAATGCTCATCACCACTCTGAGTGGTCAGTGCACAAAAGTGCAGGTTTTGATGAAAATGTAGCTGCGGAGGCCAACATAAGCCAAGGAATAGGAACATATTCTGTATTGCACACACCACACTGTGCACAGTGTAGCGGGGGCTGGAACCCCCTACAAGGTTTGCTCTCATTGTTGTCACACACCTGTGCAACTACATGTCTAGTATAACAGCCAGCCAGATTGCTGCTGTCAGGGCTGCAGGATGACTGGTACACTTGTGCACTTACTCTGGCATTGTCAAAAATTGTAGATATATTGTGGTGAGTCCTTAGATAACATAGATACAGCGTGCGACATAGCAATGCCCGGCGCACCGGAGTACACTCTCCTTCGCCTCTCACAGCCAAAGGCCTTCTCAATAACATCCCTCAGGGCTAGGCAAATAGTCACAGCTTTGCTGGCGGACAGGCCGGTTATCCTAGCACAGTGGGGAGAAATGGCATTTCCAGGGCTCAGTTCTGGTTACAATGTCTAACAAACCTATTAGCTCTTGAGCGCCTGTCTCGGGCTGCAGAGGGAAGGGTGAGAGAGTTTGTCCACTCCGTGTTTCCCCTTTGTGACTTCATTGTCGAGAGATATGAGGGAAGTCACATGCCCAAAGTACTTGCAGGTCTGACGCATACCAACGATGGGGCAATCATCCTCTGCCGGTCACACAGTGGAGTGACGAGGGGGACCCCTTACACACATATTGTGTATGCTTACCCTCATGCAGGTAGGCTGAAACTATTGCGGAAGGTGGGGTTGTGGGAGGCTTATTGGGGGAGGGGTGTCTTTTTGCACTTTTTCATGATTGTTCCACTTCTCAGTTCTACATGGTTATTCATTGGAAAATGGAAGACGCTCCTAGTGGCTTTTTGGCTCTTCCGGTATGCGTCCGGCCTCCGGGTGGCGGCTTAAAAACTGTGTAAATGCACACAATGCGTGCATGTCTGACATCCGGATGTAGCCAGCAAGCTGGGTTGCCAACATTAGCCTGCCTTACTATAAAAATAGGTAACACTCAAATGGAGTTGGCCGTCATTGTGCAAACCTATCTTTACATTGTATTATTGTGCAGTGACCACAGTATTGGCCTGAATGTCCATCATTGGCATATGACTTCCAGGATGTGAGAGCCACATCGCAAACACGTTGATATATCCCACGCGCATTTTAAGGCACATGGCTGGACACACTCCCCAATACGGTATCAGCATCAGGCCAGTATCAGCCTCTTAGCGTGAAGAAAACCATTGAAAGCTATGAAAGATGCCGCATACACACTACAGTAAGCATATTGACATTAGCGGGTCCTTAGTGTGCAGATTCTGGTCGCATGGATGCTGCATGATTCCATTAGCTGCCCCTTAGCGTGCAGATTGTGATCGCTTTTCATTACACTGCATGCATACACATTACAGTAAGCATATTGACATTAGCGGGTCCTTAGCGTGCAGATTCTGGTCGCATGGATGCTGCATGATTCCATTAGCTGCCCCTTAGCGTGCAGATTGTGATCGCTTTTCATTACACTGTATGCATACATATTACAGAAAGCATATTGACATTAGCGGGTCCTTAGCGTACAGATTCTGGTCGCATGGATGCTGCATGATTCTATTAGCTGCCCCTCAGCGTGCAGATTGTGATCGCTTTTCATTACACTGTATGCATACACATTACAGTAAGCATATTGACATTAGTGGGTCCTTAGCGTGCAGATTCTGGTCGCATGGATGCTGCATGATTGCATTAGCTGCCCCTTAGCGTGCAGATTTTCATGAAAACGGGCCGCATACCCATTACAGTATCAGCCAGAGTACAGTAGCGGCCCCTTAGCATGCAGTTTCTTGTTGCTATGTAAAAAAAATTGTCTCTGACACACAGGAAGTGATCTATGCCTGCTTCCTGTCTCCATATGTGTGGCATTCACTTTCACTTTCTATTTTGAGCACATTGTGTTGGATTTTGATGAGTGAGGAGGTGTTGTTGGGATTGTGCTGGTGGAGAGTGTGGCTTGGAGTGTTGCTGTGTTGCTGTGTCCTGTCTAACGTGTTTTTTTTAATTGTTTTACATTTAATTTACTTTCTACTGTCTAGTGTCCTCAGTCTTGTTGTGTTTTGTGTGTTTTTTTTTTACTATTTTCCTCCTTGGGTTTTCTGATTTGTATTCTGGGGTTGAGAACTGGGGTGTGTGGAGATGCCGGGGTTGGGCAGGTCAGGGCGGATGTCTGACGAGGCATTGGGGGGCTACCTGCTACCTGCCTCTAATGCTGGAGAGGGGAGGGTGCATCCTCCAGGGGTATGGTGTTGCGGTGCGCAAGTTGCGGTGGGAGCGCGTGCGGGCACAGATGCTCCGCTGCTTCAAGGTGACCCGGACTGTGCGGCAGTGGAAGCACCGCTGGCAAGATATGCTGGCGCGGGAGGCGGACCTGCTGGATTACACCGGTGTCCTGCCTGGCATCCAGGGTGGTAAGTACCAATTCCCTTGTTGTCCACAACTAATGTTACGTACATATATGAGTGACGTGTGTGAGAAGAAGATAAGGGGGCATATGTCTCAAAAACCGTAATTGCGAATCGCAAATCGTGATTTTTTGAGAATCGCAATTTGAGAATTGCAAAATGGGAGGTATGTAAAAATTCGCACATATGTACCAAATTCTGATTATTCCTTAATTGCGAATCTCAAATTGCGAAATTGCAATTAAGGAATACCTTCCCATTCATTACTAAGGGCCAGGAGGCACATAGGAATGAACGGGAAGTCATTCTCAAATTGAGATTCCCAAATTGGTAATCGCTAAATCTGAATTATTTCTAAGGTGCTAGGGTGTCATGATTACACCCTGATGCACCCCTGAAATGAGCATGTGTGCGCATATGGCGCACATACATGCCATAAGGGCATGAATGTGCGCCACATGGCACATAGAAAAATGCTAAAAAGTGCTTTATAATAAGAATTCGCAACATACCACCAACTTGAAGGTGCTGGTAATTTGCAATTTTTTAAGGATAAGTCACACAATTTTGGTGCTTGTTACATAGCATTTAAGGAATCGCAATTTGCGATTCCTTAAATGCTTACGCCAAATTAATGAAACACAAACATAGCAAGTCATCATTATTGCGATGCAAAAAAGGCTCATACATCCAGTTTTGAGATTTTGTCTTCGCCAAAGCTGTTTTCTTGCGAATGTCAGCGTTTGCGAATGACAAATCGCTTGATACATAAGCCTCAAGATGTTTTAATGCTGTCCCGAGACCGTGATCCTGTAACAACGTGGTTAATGCAATGCGACTTGCAATAAATACTTGCACATGATGTCCTTGACCTTGGATTTGTATTACACACTCGTCCCCCTTTTATTATAGTGTTGTGTTATGTCCTAGTTGTATGTGTTGTTTAGCATAGGTTTAGTGTAGGCTTAGTTAGGGTTAGTTTTAGACTGTTTTCACTAATTGGATTTTATAGAATTTGGGGATAGGTTTAATTTATCTTTGGGTGGGGGTTGATGTATTTATTCTTGTTCGGTGTTAGTAAATAGTTATTTAAGATAGTTTTAGGTAGTATACATATTTGTACTTAGTTTAGGGCTAGAGTTAGGGACATAGATTAGTGTAGGTTATCATTTTATATATATATGTGATATATATGTGTTTGTAAAATAAATCTTGTTAACCATAGATTTCTGCTAGCACCTATATCATGGCTGATGCGGGGCAGTGGGTCTTGCACCATCGTGTGCAAATCATACCATCTTTGGAGTAATCATTGTATGTGTAACTATGGTCGTGACCTGTCACTCAGCAGGATGGATAGAGCCCAGATACCTTAGATGTGAGCACAATGACCTTGCATGTCTGATAGATTAGCAATTATGGTTTACGGCCTACTCTGGTGACAGTTCATTGTGACCTCAAACATCTGACATGTTCCTGGCCATGGCCAATCGATCTCCATTCCATGCATGCTGTTTTAAATTTGTGGGTCCATTGTTAATGTCACATGGCACAACAGTGTCAGTGAGTCACATGAGTTGTATGAGTCTGAGTAATGAGTTTGGAATAGAGGTCACTCACAGGTGTCTTGGAGTATTAGCACTGTCCGGAATACAGACTTAACTTCGAGTTTCTTGCTTTTGTGACACACTTACTCATTACAGTAATGCCTTGGGACCTGATGATGTTGGTTTGCAGATACACAGTTGTGCTGCACACAAGTGGTGACATGCTGCATTGCTCCCTGTACCAACAGTGCCATAGCCAATCATCCCAGCTGTTACTATCGCCTTGTCTCATTGTGATGACACCCTTGTAATCTTGCCACTGATCCAGACTATATGCTAAGTGCAGTTCAACTGACATCCGTGGGCACATTGCCCAATATGTGTGCACTTCATAGCAGTGCTCAGAAGTAGCTTTAGCATAGGTTTTGCACAGGTAGGAGCTAACTGACGCAATGCACTTTGGAATCAGTAAGTATTGTGGACTCAACTTCAGTGTGGCTTAGTTTGTAGTTCCATATATGTATGTTAGACCTGTGCCCTTGGTTCTCCTCAGCAATGTGAATCTGTTGTGAACACCTAGAAATGTGACATGCAATGTGCTACATCACAACAATCTTTGGCCAACACGTCCCGTGTTTGGCTATATGCCATGAGAGTATGCTTTGCTATCATTCTTTGCGACACTACTTCTGTCCTGCAACAGACTTGTACATGTTGTCACAGATGCATATTGTTAGAAAGTGGCTAGGTATATGCTGTTCCCAAATAGGTACGGTGTGCACAGAGTCCACAGTCACCAAAGTTTGTGCAGAGGTTAAAGTTAGATATGACCTTACTCTATGAAGTGTCACCTTGGTCAAGTAGTAAGGCAGTATCAGAGGACAGTACAAATCCTTTGTTGTACACACTCAGTCAGCAGGTGTTCTCACACACTCAATAACTGAACTCAAGGCCACTGTTTTTTATAGAAAAATATATGTTTGTTTTATTTTGTAACCAACAATAGGTATCAACAGATACTTTCTCAGATTGCGAGGCTTTAGTTACATACTTTGGCAATGTGCCATTGACTTTGGTATGTAGTAGTTACAAGTTGTTGCAATAGGCAACACAATTTCAAACACAATAAAACATTGAGCTCAATGTGAGTTTGAAGTGATTTGGTAATGATTACTTCCAGGATAACTTTTGTAAGTCATGGCCTGGATCCTATATTCAGTCCTATGCAAGGTCTTGGAAACATGTGAGTATATCCGTTGTAGTTGCTGTTGTGATTTTCCGGAAATAATTTGCAAGTACTAAACTTGACCCTAAGAAGAAATGTGACAGAGTCACTGCCAATGATTTCCTATGGAAGAAAATAGTGTGATTGGTAAGTACGGTTGTGAGAGGTTTTCAGGGTCAGTGCTGGGCAACAAGATCCAGCATTGGGATCTCTCCTAATAGCAGTTGACTTGTTCCATTTCTGTTAGTTGGTTGTTTCCAAACAAAACTTGTAACTTTTAGGATCTCAACACTTACAAGGATTTTCTTATGAAACCAATCAATGTTACCCTATGGAATACATTTGGGTTATCAGCTTTTTGGTAAGTACTCGACTGGCAGAGTTAAGGTTCTGGGCACAGACTCAAGGTTCAACCAGGCTCAGGTTTGTACAGTTGGTACATCCTCTGTGGGACTGTGTCGGACGGGGGCAGAGTGAGTGTTGCACGATGTTATCCCATGGGAGGCAGGGGGTCCTTGGTTGCTGGCTGCTGACTAGCAGGCCACATGGCTGTGGGAGCTGGGGTCCTGGTCACTTGCTTAGGGCAAATGTGGGAAGTAGGTAGGAGTAGAAGTTCCACTGCCAGGGCCACTCGGGCCGGTGGGTGCAGGGTGCCTTTGACCCTTTGTGCGCTCAATGGATTGCAATGGGACAGCTTCTGGGCAAACCAAGGCTGCAAGCTCGGGGTCGCAGTTTCTTCATGTGCCCCCACCACTATGTGAGTTAAATTGGGTATTTGGAGGGTGGGTATGTCCCCAGGAGTCGGGCATAGGGGGCCGCAGTGCGCTGGGTGCTGGTGTGACTTTTTGTCTTGGTAAATCTTACCCTCTGTTGATTGTGGCCGTGGGGGTCCCTGGTTCTGAGACTGCAGGCGTTGTAATGAGCATCGCGGTGAGACCTTGGTGGCCAGATTCGGGTTCACAGTTGCCGGGGTCTTTGTCCACTCCAACACAGGCCAGGCTTGTCCAGTGCAGGGTGTGCAGGCTTTGCGGTTCCGTGATGATGCCAGGGTTTGAAACTTGCTTTGGGCAGAGCTACTGCTCATGGGCCTCCCATATGATGTGAGTCACAAGGTAGCTAGGTCCGCAGGGGTTTGTGATGTTGTTGGCCACAAGTGGGTCTGGGCTGTGGCAGGAACAGTTTCAAGGGTCGACAGGCCAGTAGGGCTGGGACCAAAGCAGTTGGTGTCTTCGTCTTCTTAGCAGCTGCACGGTAGTTTCTTTCTTCTTGCTCTTCCTTGCTTTTTCTACATCAGGCAAAGGAAGCTTCAGGGTGCCTCTAAATACTATGTTTATTTGCGTTACAGGTAGGAACAGGTGGATACACACACTATCCTGCCACTCACCTGTGGGAGTGGGCCAGTAGCCTAGTCCTGATTGTGCAGGGCTTCACATCTTCAAGATGGAGAGCGCACAGAGATGGGATTCACCTCGCCTCCCCCACCTGAGGGTTGGTGTGGGCAGGCTGGAACATACCCTGTCCTTATTTTGTGTCTCCGGCCAGTCTTCCCGCAAGAGTGGGTGTCAGAACGGGGTGTTGGGGGCAGTTTTCTGAGTACAGCCCATGACCTGTCGAAGCTCACTGAGTCTGCATGCCTTCGAAGGTTCCCCCTGGCCATCCTGAGGGAGGAGACCTAGCACCCCGCACAGCATGTGCAATTATTGCAGGCCCAGGGGAGCGGGGGCTGTGCACCCTGGGGTCCAGCAACATGTCTGATGTGTGGCACCCTAGGCAGCCTCCTAACCAGACGTGGATTGTAGGTTAGTTGTCCATGGTTGGACAATTGTGAGTGTTAGTGGTTAGGGAAGTAAAATAGGCCCTGGGCACCTGATTGGCAGGTGTACAGGGCACACTCACTCAAAGTCCATTCAGCAGTTCCTCAACAAGTGGGTGAATACCATGCATGAAAGATAGTAGTCTCTCACACACATGTCATACATGTAATGTGACCAGATTTGGGATATTGCTAGTTGTGCCATCGGATCAATGTTGTCAGTGCAATTTTGGCCGTGTAATCTTGTGGGGCACCCTGTGGGCCTTCTTCACTCTCTGACTCCGGTTGTCTCATCTTTGCCGTCATTGCAAGTGTTATTTATTTTGAAACACTGTGCCCCCTTCTGATGGGTTTAGTTGTATTGCTCATTTACATTTCTTAGCCTGTCTTTGGACAGGTGTTTTTCAAACCGCCTACACTCTCCCTTTCCGCCACAGTTTCCCCTTCTGAGCCGCACAGCAACACACAGTTTCGTAACACCCACATGCCAGGCTGATCCGCCAAACTCCCCTTCCACTTGCATACATCCACTCCGGGTCCGCGCAAAGTGCAGGAACATCCTGGGTCCGCTAACGCAGCTACACACGTTGCCACTACGATGCTAGCACACTCAACACCCTCAACACCCTCAACATAGGGCGATCACACACCTGCTTCCTGCCCAGAACAGTACGCACACAAGGACACATCTCCATCCGGAACTGCATTGTCACCAGCATTGAATCTGCAAATCCACCCACTGTGTTGTAAGCAAACTACCTCAGATGCATTGTCCCCAACACCTGCCACAGATGTCAACACACAAGTGAACTCTGGGACCTACTCAACTCAACCTCCCCAGACATGGTCTCCATGACAGTGACCTAATTGTACCCTTCCTCAGAACACTACCTCGCCATAGCCATCCTGTGCAGCTACAAGATCAACCACAGGGACCGCACCAACAGAGTAGGACTATGAATTGACATCATCAACAGGAACACTCGTAGAGTCTCAAACAACCACAACAACATCCTCATCAACGCAAGACACATGCACATCCAGATCCACAACAATTCAAAAACCACCCTCAGAGTAACCCGCGTCTACATAGCCCCCAGACCCCGAACACAGTTCTGCATCTCCATCACCAACTTTGTCGGTACACACGCCCTCACATCCACAGACTACATCCTTCACGTCGGGCTGAACTTCCACCTCGTGTCCATTGACGGCACCGTATCCACCACCCTGACCAACACCCTGGCCACCCTCAGGCTCATACAACTTGTCACAACACCCACCCACCACAACAGCCACACGCTTGACAACATATCCGCAAGCTCCCACGTCTAGTCCAACCACCCAGCCAACCTCCACTGGAACAACCATCAACGCAGCAAATTCACATTCCATGAAGACACCACGCGCAACCACACCCTACAGATCCACTGGCACTGCTGGAGCACAGTCACAGAAGCACAGCTAACCATCAACCTTGCCTGGAGCACAACCACCCACACTCACTCTAGCACCCAGAACGTCAGACAAGGGATAGGCAACACCGCAAACCCACTCGCCCAGATTAAGACACACTCCAACAGACACACCAGCAAGTGAGCCAGCTGGTTCAATGCAGAACACCAGGCCTCAATGCCGCCCTGCCATGAGCTAGTGAAGAAAGACACCATCAACTCCACAGATACGCAATTGGGCCTCCTTCAAATCCCGCATTGGCAACAGCGCACACACCAGCTAAGAGCTCTTCAACCTAGTGAAAGAACTCTCCTAAACCATCTCCAACAACAACACCATCCCACCTTTGCAAGACCTGTGCAACTCCTTAGTTACTTTTGTCCATCGCAAGGGTGCAGCCATCCACGACGGCTACAACGCCACGACTGCCACGACTAGCACTGAGGCCTCCATCACCACGGATCCCATACACGGCAAGCCCCTGCTCTCCTGGACCAACGTAAACAACACAAACACAATGCACATCTGGTACTACATCCACTACGGATGTGCGTCAGGCACATGCCCACACCACATCTGCTCCAAAGCCAGCCCCACCATTGCACCCCATTTACAGATGAGCATCAACATCTCCCTCTTAAATTCAACATTGACGTCGAGTTGGAAGCACGCTGATATCAACCCCTTACTCCACAAACAAATGACTGACCCCCAAGGACCGCCTTTTGCTTTCGTCCCATCTCTCTGCTGCCATTCGTGTGAGGTGTCATTGCGAAGACCATCAACAGACAACTGACCCACTAACTCTATGGGAACAGCAACCAGGATCCGTCCCATTTGCGCATCAGCGGCAACTCCTGCAGCAAACTGGACACATCTCCGCCACCAATGACATAATGCCACAGATGGACAACAGTGAAAGAGCAGCACTCATTGACCAGTATCTGTGATTTGACTTCAACACTGTCTTGCACTGCACACTCTGCACACGCATACACGACAACGAGATCCGAGACAAGGCTCATGACTGGACAGACTCCTTCCTCTACGGCAAAAGCCAGTCCACCCTCCTCCACCCTTCCTGCTCAGAGTCCACAGTAATCTTCTGCGGATTACCCCAGGGCTCATCCCTCACACAACATTGCTCTACATGTATGTAGGAGAGTGGCATTGACTGCATAGTTGCCCCCAACTTTTTGCTGATGTTTTGACTGTTTTATGACTCTAGCCAGGCTGTGGCCCTGCTATCCAGGACCCCAGCCTATCTGCTTCTTCTCTAAACTGATATGTGTACCCTAGGTACAACCCAATTGGATACTGAGGATACCCTGGCAGCCCTTGTAGATGGTACCCTAGGTACCCAGGGCATGGGTCCCTCAGAGGCCTACCAGGGCTGCAGCACTTATTGTGCCACCCTGGGACAGCCATACCAAATGACACCACCAGACCACTACTGTAGTCTGGGTAAGGTGGTGCTTTTACCCCCTTACAGGGATACAGGTACCCTGTATCCCACCTATGTACAACACATGTATTCTCATTGGTCACCCCTCAAGCAGGCCTTGCTAATCCTAGAAGGCAGGGTGCTGAGATATGTGTGAGAGGGGACCCCTACCTGAGTAGGGCCCCTCTGTAACCCTCGTAAAAATCATTGCTGGGTTGTTTGTAGTGTAGCCATACCATATACTCTTAACCGCATTATAAGTATATCGCGATAGCGTGATAACTTGAGAATGGCTACACAGAACCATATTGTGTTTGGTGTCAAACATGTAGAAATCATACCACCAATCCAGCAATGGGCATGAGGGCATGATTCCCCCCTGCTAGAGGGGCGATATGGGAAAAGCGTCAGAATTTAGACACCAATTTAAAAGTGCACCCGTATCACAAAATGGATGCTACCCGCCACCTACACGACTCTGGCTGCCTGTTGTTGGGCAAAACCCCAGCCTCGGCAGCTGGACAATAGGGATCCTGTTGCAGGGAGGTGCCAGCACCTTCCCAGACAGGCTATGTGGATTGGAACTGGGTGGGTGCACCATAGGATGCCTTTCAGAGTTGCACGTAGGCTGCTACAGCGCCTACATTCTGCATACACCGCCTGGAACCGGTTCAGGGGCATCCTGCCCCTCGCCCAGGCGGGAAACACACAAAGGGGAGAGGGTGTAGCCACCCTTTCCCGCCTCATCTCTCATTGGTGGGCTCTGATCTGGACCCTCCCCTATTCTCTTGGATAAAGGTGAATACTGTGTCCCCAGAGCCTCAGATTAATTTTGGACTTGACAGACTTGACCTTCAACGAGCTGCTGCCCAGCTGACTGAAGAAATCTCCCTTGGGCTAAAGGAGTTACCCCCCTGCTTAGCAGGCACCTGAAACACTGCAAGTGACCCGATTGGAACTTCGCTTCTCCTTCGGACATCGACGACTCCTCTCAACCTTGAGGTGGGTTTCCTAGCATCCCAGAGGCCAGTGAGTGTGCCCAGCAAGTCTGAGCACCGTGGACCACGTGGGTGCCGAGATCCCCAATACCCCAGGACACAGGCCACCTCTTGCATAGCACATGACTCTGACCAGTGGGGAAGTTGTGCTATTGAGCCAACCTCTCAGCAGCAACTGTGCCAAAGATCAGCACCCTAGCCCACTCCTGTGGCCCGTGGGCACCCTTTTACGCACGCCAAATTGCTGCCTCATGCGGTCCCTTGTCTTTCGAATTGTGGGCCCTAGCGGAGGTCAATCTTTACTTTTAAGAGTTCTCCTGGTTGCTCCAGGCCTGCTCTACAGTCTCCTCAAAGGAGACCTTGCTCAGACCTCGTGGGTCTGCACCAGTAGCTGATTTGTTCATCTTGCGTGGGTTGCCGTTGCCAAGGCTTAGTGGATCCAATCCGGACACTAACACTGCAGCGACCCTCATCCTGTGTGGGACAGTCGCCCTCCAGAAGCTGGCCTTCCTTGAAGCCTCCCGGAGCCCGTGACTGCAGATCCAAGCTACACCTTTTCCACTTGAAACACCCGACATTGAAGGACTCTTTTCCTTGAGCTCCCTGGTCACTGTGCCGTGACCCAGACTCTGTCCCCTCTGCTTTCAGGTTCTCCTCTACAAGATCTACAACTTCATTCTTCACGACATCATCGACGCTTTTGGCTAGCAGCAGTTTTGTACATTTTCCCATTAAAAATCAACCCGCGAACCGACATCGAAAACGACCTATGCACCCGGCTTCCCTGGGGCAGGTAACAATGGTACCTCTGTACTCTCGTGGTAGTGGGCTCCTCAAAAGCTTAACTCTAAGCTCCTAACTTTGAACTCCTGCTAGAAGTGTCTTTAATCTTTTAAAATCAAACCGCGACATTCTCCATAGGCTTTAATAGAGATCCCGATAGCAGCTATTTGCACTGCACGCGTCTCCCGTGGGTCCCCTTCCTCCTAACCTTGGGTGGATTCTAAAGGGGCCAGCAATCCTAAATGCCCTAGGCATTGTCTGTAGAATTGTCGTGGTTCTTATACCACTTTTTTAATATATGGTTTGGTCCCCCCCCGGGGCCCTGTGATTCCAGTGCTATTTATTGTATCTATAAATGCTTGTTTGAATTGTAATTTACCTCTAGCCTCATAAAGAGACTTGTGGGATTCTGTTTAGAATAAATACATATATTTTATATATATATACCTGTGTGGACTACTCTTTCATTTGGTCATTCAAGAGGTTATCTATGGTAAAACAATAAGCTTAACACTCCTTCAAGACTTAGCCTGAAGGCTGCTCTCCACAGCTACCACTAGGATAGCTTTCTTTAAAGGTTGTCTTTAACCTATCACCTTAAGAGTCGAATTGGTCTGGTGCAAGGTGGCCACTATAACTAGTGACCAGCATATGCCAGGCCAACTTCTCACATTGGTGGCAGCGGTGGGATTCAAGCTTGCCATTGTTTTACCAGATAACAAATTGAATTTCTAAAGTGAAAGCAACTTGGTACTAAAGGTACATATAAATTCAAGCTTAGAATATAATAAGTTCTACTGAACTTAGGAGTTGTGTATAGAGGGTTTAGCACACCTTGACTACAACTCAAGAAAGGGTTTAGTAGGCCACACCTAGTGTAGGTAGATACACCAGTACCACCACGCTAGAAATGTCTTTAAGTTCAGGTGCCCATAAGGCTCTGGAAGGGCCCCATAGGGTCCCAGTCGACAAACATGATAATCTCTCCTTTGCTGAGCTTAGGGAGATGTGCACCACTAGGCAACTTAAGACAAACAGAGGTGCCAATACTCAACGTCTCAGGGAAATCCTGCTCATAGCAGACTTTAAGTAGACTTTAGTGTCTGATGGGGTAGACAGGTTGAGTGGGCATCCCCCAGAAGAGGACACCCCAGGGTTGGTCTCTGATGAGGACCAGGAAGAGGAAGATGAACTTGACCTGGATGAACAAGACCATTCACAACATGGAGATGATGGCCCAAGAGGCACTCTCTCCATCCCTAAATGGAAAATGGTGGATCCAAACAGAAGGAACAGATCCCCCTCAGTGGGGTCCAACCATTCTGAGAGATCCAAAGGGACCTCTGCCTCTTCTCAGAGAAGAGAATCCTCCAAGGAGAGGAAATGCAGACTGATCCAGTTTGAGCAGGCTAAACTACAGCTCAGGAGAGAACAGTTAGCATTGGACAGGGAATCCCTGGAGCTTCAGAAAGCTTCAAGAAAATGGGGTCTAGAGACCCCTGGTGGCAGTAATACCCCTAGAGTTAGAGAGAAAGCTCCTGACAATAGGAACCTGCATAAGATTGTGCCCCCCTATCAGTCAGGGGGTGATATCCATAAATGGATCACTGCACTTGAGAGGGCCTGTAAAGTTCAGACAGTCCCAGTAGAGCAGTGGGCAGCAATCATATGGCTCTCCTTTGCAGACAAAGGTAGAGACAAGCTCCTCTCTGTTAGGGAAGAGGATGCAGATGATTATTATATCTTGAGAGATGCTTTGATAGATGGGTTTGGCTTAACCACTGATCAGTATAGACAAAAGTTCAGAGACACCCAGAAAGCACAGAATCAAGATTGGGTAGACTTTGTAGATTGTTCTACCAAGGCACTGGAAGGTTGGTTAACTGGCAGCAAAGTAAATGATTACCAAGGATTGTATAATCTCATAATGAGGGAGCAGATCCTTAATAATTGTCAGAATCAGCTCTTACATCAGCACCTGGTGGACTCAGATCTGACCTCTCCCCAAGAATTGGGAAAGAAGGCAGACAAATGGGTCAGAACCAGGATTAAGCAGAAGGTCCAGCTCTTGGGGGGTGCAACTAAAAAGGAAGATGCCAAGAACTCTGAGAAGGGTGGGGAAAAGGGAAAACAACAGCAGTCTTCAACAGGCCCCCAAAAAGCAGCATCTGATAATACCCAGTCCAACAAGGCTAAGCATCCAAGGAAGCCATGGTGTAAAGTCTGTAAATAGAAAACCCATTGGACTTCAGATTGTAATAAGGCCAAAGACTCCACAAGTACCACACCTGCCCCTAAGGTACCTGTTCCCCCTAGTCCAGCTATAGGTGGTGGTACACAGAACAAGGGCATAGTAGGGTTGACCCTGGGATCTGGAGAGGATTCTGACCTAGTCAGAACTCCTACTCAGGCTGTTTTAGTTTGTGATGGGGACTTGTCCCTATTTGTGAGTCCCAGTGGTCTGGGCAAATACAAGCAACAGCCTAAAATAAATGGAAGGGAGTCATTAGCTTACAGGGACACAGGAGCCAGTGTCACCATGGTGACTAAGGACCTTGTGGACCCTAGCCAGATCATACTTGGGGAATCTTACCAAGTGACCAATGCAAGCAATGTTAGTACTAACCATGCTCTAGCAGTTGGGAACTTCTCCTGGGGAGGGGTAACTGGCCTAAAGAAGGTTGTGGTGAGTGCAGACCTGCCTGTTGAATGTTTGCTAGGGAATGATTTGGAGGCCTCAGCATGGGCTGAGGTGGAGCTAACTACCCATGCAGCAATGTTGGGTATACCAGCTGAAGTATTTGCCCTGACAAGGTCAAAAGCAAAGCTGACAGGAACTGAACAGGCCTTGGATCCTGGAAGAATGGACCAAGGACCTTCCAAGAGGAGGAGTAGCAGGGGTAAGGCAGAGCCTTCCCCCCAGGAACAGTCTGTAGAGACTCTTTAAGCAGAAGAGGATCTATCTCCTGAAGAAGGAACTGCCCCAGATGAACTGGAACCTGATCAGGTTGAGTTCTTAGGGGCAGGGGGACCTTCTAGGGCAGATTTGAGCCTGGAGCAGCAGAGCTGCCCCACTCTTGAACCCCTCAGACAGCAAGCTGCTGCTGAGGCTGCAGGGAATGCCAGTGGAACCCATAAGATATATTGGGATGATGGGCTCCTTTACTCTGAGGGTCGAGACCCCAAGCCTGGTGCAGCCAGGAGGTTGGTCATACCTCAGAAGTTTTGGGGTTTCCTACTCACACTGGCCCATGATATTCACTTAGCAGAACACCTAGGCCAAAACAAGACTTGGGACAGAATTGTCCCTCACTTTCATTGGCCACAAATGAGTGAGGACTGTAAGAGCTTTTGCAGCTCTTGCATTACCTGTCAAGCCAGTGGCAAGGCAGACAAGTCCACAAAGGCCCCCCTGATACCATTGCCTGTGGTGGGGGTGCCCTTTGAACGGGTGGGGATTGATATTGTTGGTCCCCTGGACCCACCAACAGCATCTGGGCATAGGTTCATTCTGGTGGTAGTGGATCATGCCACCAGATACCCAGAAGCTATTCCCCTTAGGACCATCACAGCACCTGTGGTGGCAAGGGCCCTCCTGGGAATCTTTTCCAGGGTGGGTTTTCCTAAGGAGGTATTGTCTGACAGAGGTACACATTTTATGAGTAGCTACCTCAAGGCAATGTGGAAAGAGTGTGGTGTCAACTATAGGTTCACCACCCCTTACCATGCTCAATGCAATGGCCTTGTTGAGAGATTCAACAAGACCTTATAGGGTATGATCAAAGGGCTCCCAGAAAAGCTTAGGCGAAAATGGGATGTTCTTCTGCCCTGCCTTCTCTTTGCATACAGGGAGGTGCCACAAAAGGGGGTTGGTTATAGCCCCTTTGAACTTTTGTTTGGTCATCCTGTTAGAGGGTCACTCTGTCTAGTGAAGGAGGGATGGGAACTACCTCTCAAACCCCCTAAACAGGATATTGTGGACTATGTGCTTGGTCTCCGCTCCCGGATGGCCGAGTACATGAAGAAGGCAACTAAAAACCTGGAGGCAAGTCAGGAATTACAGAAAGCCTGGCATGACCAAAAGGCTGTACTGGTGGTGAACCAGCCAGGACAGAAGGTATGGGTGCTGGAGCCAGTGGCCCCAGCAGCTCTCCAAGATAAATGGAGTGGGCCCCATACCATTTTGGAAAAGAAGGGAGAGGTCACCTATTTGCTGGACCTTGGCAATCCCAGAAGTCCCCACAGGGTACTTCATGTTAATAGACTGAAAGCATATGTGGACAGAGCTGACATGGGCTTGCTCATGGCAACAGATGAGGGACAGGAGGAAGAGAGTGACCCTCTCCCAGACCTGTTCTCTCACAACCCTGACGATGAGTCAGTTGATGGAGTAGCCTTGGCAGGCAGCCTCACTGACCAGCAGCAAGCAGACTGCAGACAAGTTCTTCAGTCTTACAGACATATGTTTTCTCTGATTCCAAGTCAGACCCCCTGGTGCACTCATGAAGTGGACACTGGGGACAGTCTGCCTGTCAAGAATAAAATCTACAGGCAACCTGACCATGTCAGGGACTGCATAAGGACAGAAGTCCAAAAAATGTTGGAATTAGGAGTGATTGAGTCCTCAGAGAGCCCTTGGGCTAGCTCAGTAGTCCTTGCACCAAAACCTCACACCCCGGATGGTAAGAGAGAGATGAGGTAATGTGTCGACTACAGGGGACTCAATGCAGTCACTAAGACTGATGCTCACCCAATTCCCAGGGCAGATGAGCTCATAGATAGATTGGCCTCAGCCAAGTATCTGAGCACATTTGATCTGACAGCTGGCTACTGGCAGATAAGGTTAGCTGAGTCTGCAAAAGCCAAAACTGCATTTTCTACCCCTGGTGGGCACTATCAATTTATTGTAATGCCCTTTGGTTTGAAAAATGCACCTGCCACTTTTCAAAGGTTGGTGAACCAAGTCCTCTCAGGCCTGGAAGACTTTAGTGCAGCTTATCTAGATGATATTGCTGTCTTCAGCTCCACCTGGGAGGATCACCTGATCCACCTGAGGAAAGTTTTGGAAGCCCTGCAAAAGGCAGGGCTCACTATCTAGGCTACTAAGTGCCAGATAGGGCAGAGTCAGGTTGTGTACCTGGGTCACCTTGTAGGTGGAGGCCAGGTTCAACCACTTCAGAGCAAAATCCAGACCATCATGGACTGGGTTGCTCCAACCACCCAGACTCAGGTCCGAGCTTTCTTGGGCCTGACTGGTTATTATAGAAGGTTTGTAAAGGGATATGGATCCATTGTGACCCCCTTGAATGACCTAACCTCTAAGAGGATGCCCAAGAAGGTTCAGTGGACTGTCAGCTGTCAGAAAGCTTTTGAAGACCTAAAACAGGCTCTGTGCTCTGCTCCAGTGCTCCAAAGCCCCAACTACTCCAAAGAATTCATAGTTCAAACTGATGCTTCTGAGGTGGGGGTAGGTGCTGCATTATCACAACTGAATGAAGAGGGCCAAGATCAACCAGTAGCTTTTATTAGCAGAAGGTTGACCCCCAGAGAGAAACGTTGGTCAACTATAGAGAGGGAGGCCTTTGCTGTGGTCTGGGCCTTGAAGAAGCTGAGGCCATACTTGTTTGGCACTCACTTCCTTGTTCAAACAGACCATACGCCCCTCCTATGGCTAAAACAGATGAAGGGTGAAAACCCCAAACTACTCAGGTGGTTCATTTCCCTACAGGGGATGGACTATACAGTGGCACATAGACCTGGGAGCAACCATGCCATTGCAGATGACCTCTCCAGATATTTCCACTTAGAACATGAAGACTCAACTGGCAAAGGTTAGTTTAATATCCCTGCGTTTAGGTGGGGGCGGGGTTATGTAGGAGAGTGGCATCGACTGCATAGTTGCCCCCAACATTTTGCTGATGTTTTGACTGTTTTATGACTCTAGCCAGGCTGTGGCCCTGCTATCCAGGACCCCAGCCTATCTGCTTCTTCTCTAAACTGATGTGAGTACCCTAGGTACAACCCAATTGGATACTGAGGATACCCTGGCAGCCCTTGTAGATGGTACCCTAGGTACCCAGGGCATGGGTCCCTCAGAGGCCTACCAGGGCTGCAGCACTTATTGTGCCACCCTGGGACAGCCATACCAAATGACACCACCAGACCACTACTGTAGTCTGGGTAAGGTGGTGCTTGCACCCCCTTACAGGGATACAGGTACCCTGTATCCCACCTATGTACAACACATGTATTCTCATTGGTCACCCCTCAAGCAGGCCTTGCTATTCCTACAAGGCAGGGTGCTGAGATATGTGTGAGGGGGACCCCTACCTGAGTAGGGCCCCTCTGCAACCCTCATAAAAATAATTGCTGGGTTGTTTGTAGTGTAGCCATACCATATACTCTTAACCGCATTATAAGTATATCGCGATAGCGTGATAACTTGAGAATGGCTACACAGAACCATATCGTGTTTGGTGTCAAACATGTAGGAATCATACCCGCAGTCCAGCCATGGGCATGAGGGCATGATTCCCCCCTGCTAGAGGGGCGATATGGGAAAAGCGGCAAAATTTAGACACCAATTTAAAAGTGCACACGTATCACAAAATGGATGCTACCCGCCACCCACACGACTCTGGCTGCCTGTTGCTGGGCAAAACCCCAGCCTCGGCAGCTGGACAATAGGGATCCTGTTGCAGGGAGGTGCCAGCACCTTCCCAGACAGGCTATGTGGATTGGAACTGGGTGGGTGCACCATAGGATGCCTTTCAGAGTTGCACGTAGGCTGCTACAGCGCCTACATTCTGCATACACCGCCTGGAACCGGTTCAGGGGCATCCTGCCCCTCGCCCAGGCGGGAAACACACAAAGGGGAGAGGGTGTAGCCACCCTTTCCCGCCTCAACTCTCATTGGTGGGCTCTGATCTGGACCCTCCCCTATTCTCTTGGATAAAGGTGAATACTGTGTCCCCCGAGCCTCAGATTAATCTTGGACTTGACAGACATGACCTTTGATGAGCTGCTGCCCAGCTGACTGAAGAAATCTCCCTTGGGTTAAAGGAGTTACCCCCCTGCTTGGCAGGCACCTGAAACACTGCAAGTGACCCGGTTGGAACTTTGCTGCTCCTTCAGACATCGACAACTCCTCTCAACCTTGAGGTGGGTTTCCTAGCATCACAGAGACCAGTGAGTGTGCCCAGCAAGTCTGAGCACCGTGGACCGCGTGGGTGCCGAGATCCCCAATACCCCAGGACACCGGCCACGTCTTGCATAGCACACGACTCTGACCAGTGGGGAAGTTGTGCTTTGGCCCAATATTGAGCCAACCTCTCAGCAGCAACTGTGCCAAAGATCTGCACCCTAGCCCACTCCTGTGGCCCGTGGGCACCCTTTTACGCACACCAAATTGCTGCCTCCCGCGGTCCCTTGTCTTTCGACTTGTGGGCCCTAGCAGAGGTCAATCTTTACTTTTAAGAGTACCCCTGATTGCTCCAGACCTGCTCTACAGTCTCCTTGAAGGAGACCTTGCTCAGACCTCGTTGGTCTGCACCAGTACCTGATATGTTCATCTTGCGTGGGTTGCGGTTGCCAAGGCTTAGTGGATCCAATCCGGATACTAAGACTGCAGCAACCCTTATCCTGCGTGGGACAGTTGCACTCCAGAAGCTGGCCTTCCTTGAAGCCTCCCGGAGCCCGTGACTGCAGATCCAAGCTACACCTTTTCCACTTGAAACACCCGACATTGAAGGGCTCTTTTCCTTGAGCTCCCTGGTCACTGTGCCGTGACCCAGACTCTGTCCCCTCTGCTTTCAGGTTCTTCTCTACAAGATCTACAACTTCATGCTTCACGACATCATCGACGCTTTTGGCTAGCAGCAGTTTTGTACATTTTCCCATTGAAAATCAGCCCGCGACCCGACATCGAAAACGACCTATGCACCCGGCTTCCCTGGGGCAGGTAACAGTGGTACCTCGGTACTCTCGTGGTAGTGGGCTCCTCAAAAGCTTAACTCTAAGCTCCTAACTTTGAACTCCTGCTAGAAGTGTCTTTAATCTTTTAAAATCAAACCGCGACATTCTCCATAGTCTTTAATAGAGATCCCGATAGCAGCTATTTGCACTGCACGCGTCTCCCTTGGGTCCCCTTCCTCCTAACCTTGGGTGGATTCTAAAGGGGCCAGAAATCCTAAATGCCCTAGGCATTGTCTGTAGAATTGTCGTGGTTCTTATACCACTTTTTAATATATGGTTTGGTTCCCCCCTGGGGCCCTGTGATTCCAGTGCTATTTATTGTATCTATAAATGCTTGTTTGAATTGTAACTTTACCTCTAGCCTCATAAAGAGACTTTTGGGATTCTGTTTAGAATAAATACATATATTTTATATATATGCCTGTGTGGACTACTCTTTCATTTGGTCATTCAAGAGGTTATCTATGGTAAAACAATAAGCTTAACACTCCTTCAAGACTTAGCCTGAAGGCTGCTTTCCACAGCTACCACTAGGATAGCTTTCTTTAAAGGTTGTCTTTAACCTATCACCTTAAGAGTCGAATCGGACTGGTGTAAGGTGGCCACTATAACTAGTGACCAGCATATGCCAGATCCACAACAATTCAAAAACCACCCTCAGAGTAACCCGCGTCTACATAGCCTCCAGACCCCGAACACAGTTCTGCATCTCCATCACCAACTTTGTCGGTACACACGCCCTCACATCCACAGACTACATCCTTCACGTCGGGCTGAACTTCCACCTCGTGTCCATTGACGGCACCGTATCCACCACCCTGAACGACACCCTGGCCACCCTCAGGCTCATACAACTTGTCACAACACCCACCCACCACAAGAGCCACATGCTTGACAACATATTATCCACAAGCTCCCACGTCTACTCCAACCACCCAGCCAACCTCCACTGGAACAACCATCAACGCAGCAAATTCACATTCCATGAAGACACCACGCGCAACCACACCCTACAGATCCACTGGCACTGCTGGAGCACAGTCACAGAAGCACAGCTAACCATCAACTTTGCCTGGAGCACAACCACCCACACTCACTCTAGCACCCAGAACGTCAGACAAGGGATAGGCAACAGCGCAAACCCACTCGCCCAGATTAAGACACACTCCAACAGACACACCAGCAAGTGAGCCAGCTGGTTCAATGCAAAACACCAGGCCTCAATGCCGCCCTGCCATGAGCTAGTGAAGAAAGACACCATCAACTCCACAGATACACAATTGGGCCTCCTTCAAAGCCCGCATTGGCAACAACGCACACACCAGCTAAGTGCTCTTCAACCTAGTGAAAGAACTCTCCTAAACCATCTCCAACAACAACACTATCCCACCTTTGCAAGACCTGTGCAACTCCTTAGTTACTTTTGTCCATCGCAAGGGTGCAGCCATCCACGACAGCTACAACGCCACGACTGCCATGACTAGCACTGAGGCCTCCATCACCACGGATCCCATACACGGCAAGCCCCTGCTCTCCTGGACCAACGTAAACAACACAAACACAATGCACATCTGGTACTACATCCACTACGGATGTACGTCAGGCACATGCCCACACCACATCTGCTCCAAAGCCAGCCCCACCATTGCACCCCATTTCCAGATGAGCATCAACATCTCCCTCTTAAATTCAACATTGACGTCGAGTTGGAAGCACGCCGTTATCAACCCCTTACTCCACAAACAAATGACTGACCCCAAGGACCGCCTTTTGCTTCCGTCCCATCTCTCTGCTGCCATTCGTGTGAGGTGTCATTGCGAAGACCATCAACAGACAACTGACCCACTAACTCTATGGGAACAGCATCCAGGATCCGTCCTATTTGCGCATCAGTGGCAACTCCTGCAGCAAACTGGACACATCTCCGCCGCCAATGACATAATGCCACAGATGGACAACAGTGAAAGAGCAGCACTCATTGACCAGTATCTGTGATTTGACTTCAACACTGTCTTGCACTGCACACTATGCGCACGCATACATGACAACGAGATCCGAGACAAGGCTCATGACTGGACAGACTCCTTCCTCTACGGCAAAAGCCAGTCCACCCTCCTCCACCCTTCCTGCTCAGAGTCCACAGTAATCTTCTGCGGATAACCCCAGGGCTCATCCCTCACACAACATTGCTCTACATGTACATGTCACCACTTGCACACGTTACCCAACTGCCCAACCTCAACATCATCTCCTACGAGAACATCAGCCAGCTGATCTTCTCCCTCACCATGGCCACCCTCACTTGCACAACCATACACCATGTAGGACTGTAAGAAGTTGCTGAGTGGACGAAGGACTGCCAACAGGAGATGTACATCAGACAAGACAGAAATGCTCATCCTCAACTCCACCCCCTATGCATGAGGCACCTCCTGGTGTGCGGCAGCCCTGGGAACAGATCCAGCAACAACCACCCACGCATGCACCATGGGGTTCAACATCAACTCTACTCTCTCCATGCCAAAGCAGCATAACAACATCTCGTCCTCCTGCTTCATCACCCTCCAGATGCTTGCCAAGTTCAACAGGTGGATTACCACGAAAAAATGGAGTACAGTCATACAGGCACTCAGCAGCAGCAACTTGGAATACAGTAACATCCTCTATGCAGGAGCCTCAACCAAACTCTAATAACAACTTAGACGCATTAAAGACGCCTCTGCACACCTGGTCCTCAACATCCCTCGACGACAGCACATCACACCCCACCTGTGAGACCTGCAGTGGCTCACCGCCAACAAGTGTCTCACCTCAACGCACAAGAGCCACGCACACAAGCCACTCCACAACACCGGACATGCATACCTCAACAGACGACTCAGCTTCTGCAGCCCAATCAAGCAGGTCCGCTACGCTGACATTGCAATTGCCACAGTCCCCCGCATCTGGACAGCTAACTCCTGCAGGAGTTCAGTATGCCACCTCAACGCAAATAACTGGAACACTCTCCCCACCCTCCTGCAGCAGGCACAGCACATCCTGACATTAATGTGACTCCTCAATAACGGGTTTTGCAAGCAGTGGCAGACTCCCACCCACCCCCGCTCCTTGAGACACTCAGGGGTTAGTGGTGCACTTTAAAGATGTTGTCATAGTAAAATTGTCTAGATTGCTTTTGCACATACACGGCAAACTCACTGCCTATCCGTGTCAGGTGACACATGTACATTGATTGATTTGGCCTTGCTGGACCTTCTTGTGAATTCACTGCCCCTTACTTATTACCTAAGTTAAATACTTGATTGTTCATGGACACACGCACCTGTGTGATTAAAGTGCATTTATTTACAAAAAAAAGTGGTTTGGCATTGACCAGAACCTGACCATAGGACATGGGATTGGCAGTCCATTGCGAGCGACATAGAGCCAGGGGAGGAGGCGGATTTAGCAGTGCCAGTGCCATTGTCAATGAACAAGTGGAGATCTGCTGTGGGTCAATGTGTGGGTCCACGCTGGGAGTTGATGGCCGTCGGCAGACAGTGGGAGAGGAAGGGCAGTGAAAAGTTGTTGTGTACAAACCGACACGCCTTTGTACATCACTGCTAGCTGAACTTGCGCATTACCGTGGTGGCAGTTTCATCCTCAGATTCGTCCGATGATGTGTCATGTGTCTCACATGTGGGTGGTGGTATGGTGGGAGCAGCACTGTGAGGCACAGACACATCAGGGTGCGGAGCTGAGGATGTGGATGCGCAAGCAGCAGATGTCACAAGACCGTGGGGAGGTAAAGCTGGCATGTGGAGAAGCATGGCCTGCCATATCTGTTCCAGATTGCGCTGGTGTTGAGTCGTGGCAGCCATCTGTTGGAGCTCCCTCCGCTCCCTGGACTCCATTACCCCTGCCAGTCGGGATAATGCAGCCGAGACCCTGCTGGAGCTATCCTGCCGGGACAGTGTGTCCACTCTCTGGATCAGGACCCCAGCAATGTCATCCAGGGAGCGTTGGATGTGATTGAGGGAGGTGTGGATGTCTGGCAGCCTTGCAAAGTTGTTTTCAAGGCGATTCAGACACCCCCTGAGCTCCACAAAGTTGACTGCCAGGCTCTCCAAGCCCACCCGCACAAAGTCCGTGTCTCTCCAGCACCATGGTTTGAAAGGCCGCATATGTGCTGGCTGGGTCCTGGGATTACAACAAACAAATGATGGACGGAATGCTGACAATGCATACATTCTCCCCCAGTCAAGAGATCTGGGTTAAATCCATTGTTCTTTTGCCCACTACACCACCCCAGTTTAGACATGGCCATATGGAAATCAGTCTTGACCCTGTGCCTCATGGGAACAGTCCAGCCCGAACTGCCAAGCCATGTCTTCCCTGGACCGGAATCAAGCATCCTAGGACCGGTTTCTGGCTATCAGCCAGGATAGCTTGACTCCAGTGGCGTAGTGAGCACGGGTCCCACGTCTGGGAATACCCATCCCACTTAGGGCGAAAAGCGTTACAACAAACAAATGATGGACGGAATGCTGACAATGCATACATTCTCCCCCAGTCAAGAGATCTGGGTTAAATCCATCGTTCTTTGCCTACTACACCACCCCAGTTTAGACATGGCCATATGCAAATCAGTTTTGACCCTGTGCCTCATGGGAACAGTCCAGCCCGAACTGCCAAGCCATGTCTTCCCTGGACCGGAATCAAGCATCCTAGGACCGGTTTCTGGCTATCAGCCGTCATCAGCCAGGATAGCTTGACTCCAGTGGCGTAGTGAGCACGGGTCCCACGTCTGGGAATACCCATCCCACTTAGGGCGAAAAGCGTTACAACAAACAAATGATGGACGGAATGCTGACAATGCATACATTCTCCCCCAGTCAAGAGATCTGGGTTAAATCCATTGTTCTTTTGCCCACTACACCACCCCAGTTTAGACATGGCCATATGCAAATCAGTCTTGACCCTGTGCCTCATGGGAACAGTCAGCCCGAACTGCCAAGCCATGTCTTCCCTGGACCGGAATCAAGCATCCTAGGACCGGTTTCTGGCTATTAGCCGTCATCAGCCAGGATAGCTTGACTCCAGTGGCGTAGTGAGCACGGGTCCTGGGAGGCAGCTGTGGTTGGAGGTGCTTGCTGCTGGGTGGTTTGTGCAGGGGGTGGGCTGGGCGCAATGCTGGTGGGTAGCCCTGCTACTGGAGTTGGTGTTGCGAAGGAATCGAGGAGATGCTCAAACTCGTCCATATTGATAGTTGGTGTTTGGGACGAGTCATCGTGGTGGAGTGGGTCATCCCGCTGTCCAGGAGGTGTTGTCGCTCCCTCTGAAATGTTCATAGGAGATACAGTTTAACAGTGGTATCCATGTATGGGAATGCATTATTTGACTTAACAATCAGACTGAGGGAGACTGTACATGATAGATCTTTTGTACAATATGCATGCTAGTTACTGGATGGTGATTATTTCAGAGACATCACAGATGTGTGTGTGTGTTCTTGCACGTTGTAATATCACAAGTTGCCTAGGTGAGAAATGTGTCGGGACAGTGTCTACACACAAATGCTACCTGTTGTGTCTTGGTTTGTGTTATGTGACTGATGCAGTCCGCCACACCTATTAGGCAATGTTGATGTACTCCGATTAGTATGTGTGTACACTGCATTGTGTGATGGTGTCACCTGCTATCTTTGTTTATCTGCCCCTTGTCCCTTTCATGAAATGGGCCTTTGACTTGTGTGTATGGACAATGCAAACATGTGTAAACATGTGTGGATGGTATATCCTTGTCAGAGTAGTGACACTTGTGCATAGTAGGTCATCAAGTGTCTTGTTCACATCAGGGGTTGTGTGTACATAAGTTTGGGCGAGGGTGTGACATGCTCCCTTGAGGATGAGTTCTACACTCCGCAACATCAGTGAGGTCTCCTGCACCATGTGAATCTCTTTGTCCTGCAGGCATGCTATCCGTCATGCCCTATCACATGTCTTATCAATGTGGCTCAAGGAGTTGCAGCTTTGCAGGGGCTTGCACATGTGCATGTGTTTAGTGTGCTATTGGTGATGTGTGATGAGTGCCCACTATTGGCACAGTGGCAATGGGAGCCTACTTGGGGGCATGTTATCATGGACGTCCATGGTGTTATTGGCGCTTTAGCAGCAGGAGACTTCCGCTACAAGCAGCAAAGATGTCCTTGGAAATGTGCCACGTATAATTCCAGGAGAAACACATGTTCTGGTGTGAACATGGCCTTTGATTAGAATTCTCTGCTGCATGTTATCAGGCACATTATCACCACTTTGGTGTCTGTTTCAGGCCGCTGAAGTGGCGATAATTTTCAGAACTTCCTTGATTATATGTGCTGTGTTGTTTCTACAAAGCTGCACTGTGTAGGACACATGTGCCTCTAAGGTGCTTTGGCTCCTTGCAATTTGTGTTGTGTGCATTGCGTCTGTCATGTTTAATCTTGCTTCCTGCACTTCTTTTGGATTATCCTTTCAGAGTATGGTGCAGCATGTATGGCAAATGTTGTTGCTATCTGAGCAGACAGTGTCCACACCCATTACCCATAGATTTTGTCCCACATGTGGAGTGTGTGTGGCAGTGGTGGGCCGTATTGTGCATCATAGCAGGGGCATACATTCTAGACTCTGCATGAGCGGTTTGATTTTCAAAGGGGGGACTACATACTCCATGCAGCGATCACAGCGAAAATTTGTGCGCATTGTAAAGGGGACTAAGCATGACCTGAGCTTACTTTAGGGTGCCAATACATATTGACAGCAGCTGTAAAGTTTAAGGCAGTCACATGTCTGTACATGCGCATGGGTCTCGTGGAGCTGCCCCCTTTGGATATTCTTAATTGAAATGGGAGGTAGATGTAATTCGAGAGATCCCGGAAAGGGCTTGTGCAGAGATTGTGGAGTAAGCATGGAGGTGCAGCAGGCACACCTGCTTCCAAAGGCTTATTTAAAATGTTTTACATTGCCTTACCTCACACCGGCAGAAAGTCAATGCATGTTTCTACACTGACTCATAGGCATGCACAAGGGTTCAGGGAGAGGGGGCAGACTTTCCTCACATGATTTGGGGGTGACCACTTTAGGCAACTTATTGGACCATACTGATGACAGTATTGAAGGTGTTGACAGCCAAAGAGGTTGATCTGTCGTAGGGGGCTTGTATCCTACATTGCTTCCCACACACGGCTCAACGTGTGCTTGCCGCAAGTTTATGGATAGGGTATTATTATTGGCCATGAGGGGATATTACGATGCACTGGAAGGCAAGTGGGGCCACGAGTTTAGATCAATGGGAGTGCCAGTTCACCAAATGCGCAGAGTGTGATGGGATAGTTAGGCTACTACTGGTCAAGGGTACAATGGGCAAGGGATCACTTGATGCGGCTAGGACATGGGACCATTTATTTTGCCCATTTGTGGAAGAAGACAGCGAGTGCAATGTCAACACTGAGCCAGGTGAGCTGGTACCAGGCTAGTGCCTTTATAGGCGCAGATGTGACCATTCCACACCATTGTAGACATGCATGATGGGTGAATCTCAAGTGGCAGCCTGTATATTGTGTTTTTGGTGTTTAGCTTCTATATAACACAGATTACCACAGATTACGCACTGGTAAGGCTATCAAGGAGTACAGAGCAACATGGGTAGTGACATGCCTTGAGGGATTGTGAAATAGACTTTCGTATGGATTAGTGCTGGTGATGTTGGTTTATATGGCCTGTGTTGTTAATTGTTTGGTATGCCCCTTTTTACATGGTTCTTAATATTGAAGGTAGTAGAGGAGACATGTCATTGTAACAAGCCAAGGATCCTATGCTCAGAAAAATGAACACCATAGTGAGTGGAGATGAACTAGGGGCCATATTATCAGGATCAGCGTTAATATGATTGTGGCTTTAGCGGCAGGTAACAGCCACTATAGCGGCGGTGTTTGACTTGATGATCGGCCCTTGTGATTTCCCAGGGGAGTCCATGTCCTGGTGTGAACATGGCCTTCTCTGGGAATTCCCAGGGGCACATTATCAAGCCCATTGCCGCCACTTTAGTGGCAGTTTCCGGCCGCTAAGGCAGCAGATTTTATTTGTCATTTGCACATTATAAGCAGAGCTCTGTAACCCAGAGGCCACTGCCGCATAGAAATATACAGTGGCACATCGCAAAGGACATTTTTCATTGTAAAGAAACATAACCCCCAGGAAAACAGAGCAAACCCGATCTTTGAGCTAAAGTGTAATCTCGGATCACCACCCCCCCACCCACGCCCCCCCCCGAGTTGCGCTTGACTCACTACGAACCACACACCACCCAACACCCAGTGACCACTGAAAGAGGATAGGGATAACGAACCATCTGCCCCAGCAGGGGCCCACCGCGCCCAAAACTCCCTTGCCCACCCGTGGCTCCCGTCCCTAAACGGTACAACCCCCAACATTGGATGTCTACCCAATACCCACTGGGAGATCTTCAGACGCCACAGGGGGCTCCAACCACAGTCCCCTATAGTCCTCCCACCGCTTCCAAATCTTATAATGCTTTCGCGGACAGCCCCGGGCCACAAAAATGGGTAGTTCCAGACCCATACAAAAGTCAAGGCCATTTTTCCAGGCGGCCACCGAGGGGGCCCGCTCAGCTTTCCACATTCGGGTGACGTCCCGTTTCGCCAAGGTAAAACCAAGTAGCATGAGGTGCCACTTATAAATATTACCCCCGATGCCATCCATGACATGTAACAACGCAAGCTGTGGCGTGCGCTGGAGCAGCCACCCCAGAACCTCGGACAAACAAGAAAAAATCCCCCTCCAAAAGCGATCCAGCGACGAACAGTGCCAGACCGTATGAAGGAATGTGCCCGCCGCACTGCCACATCTGAGGCATTCCGGGGAGGCTCTCAGACCCGCACGGTATAGGCGCGCCCGAGTATAGTATACCCGGTGCAAGTATTTGAATTGGACCAGGCGGAGGCGCATTGCAATGGCCGCACCCCGTGGGGTGGCAAGAGCCTCCCTCCAATCCTCCTCCTCCAACGAGCCTACATCCTCCTCCCACGCCCTCCGCAGTCTGTCTAAAGTGGGCGCGCTATGGATAACCAGGGACTGGTATATCCGCGAAATGTTCTTAGTTGTAAAGGCAGCAATGATTTTAACGCTGATCTTGGTAATATGTCCCTAGGTTTGCACAATTGTTAGATCTGAAGATCTAGCTTACGCAGACTTGAGGATTTTTAAATTTTGCTAGTGAAAATGGTACATGCCATGCGTTGACGTGGGGCGGGAGAGGGTGGTGTGTATTATGGACAGGGATATGTGTGCATGCAGGTGAGTTTCCTTTGGATGACTGAATGGCTTTCATGGTGCACCCCACATTGCATTTTGCAATGGTGAGCACACAACTAAGGGCCAATTTATCAGGGACAGCATTACAGATTATCGGCACTTGAGCAGCAGAGAACTGCGGCTTAAGCGGCGATCATGGCCTTGATAATATGCCCTAGGGAATTCCAATAGAAGTCCATGTTCTGGTGTGACCATGGGCTTGTATTGGAATCCTCCAGGGCATTTTTTCAGGGCCATTATCGCCACTTCAGTGGCAGTTTTCTGCCACTCAAGCAGCTATTATTTTAACGCCGTCCTTGGTAATATGCCCCATAATCCGTATTTTTGGTGTGACATTGCATGTGTTGTCGGTATGCGGAGTGACTCATTACTTTCTCATCTTGCTGTGCACAGTGCTGCATAGCATGTACAGGCAAGGGGGCACTTTTGTAGTTCAGGCATGCGGTTGTCACAATGTCCCCCTTGCCTCATCACCACACTTATCCAAATTGTCTTCTGAAGTCCGCAACTCCCATGTGCCAAAATGAGTATGCAGTGTGAATGTGACTGGTCACGTGCACGAGTACGCATGCCAGCGAGAGGCTCAGCACACCTGCAACATTGCACATGTGTCTGGCTCGTGTGCAAGGTTGTGTGTGGCCCTCCAAGTCACCCTTGCTGGCCACGCACATCCTTGAACTCAAGTCAGCCACATGTACTATTTTGCAGGTGTGCTGTTCTTGCTGTTGGCATGCTTACACGTGCACGTGATCAGTCACATTCACACTGCATACTCATTTTGGCACCTGTGAGTTGCGGTCTTGTGGAGATGATTTGGAAATAGGTTGTGATGGTGCAAGGTGTGCATTTTGTAAGCATTGTCTAGCAATGTTTATGTGTGTCCATGCCACCATGCACAGGGCTATCTGGGACCTGAACCACAGTAATTGTGGGTATGCAATGCTATTTATTAGACATGTGTGCCATTGTGGCCATCTATCCCCGTCCACCCACTCCATAGTTTGTACTCACCCTGTGGTTGTGTCTGTTGACCTGCAGCGGTGTCCCGACCCGGCACTCCAACCACCGTCTCCTCAGTGATGACTTGCGCCACCATTTCCTCCTGCTCACCCAGCTCCAGCTGCGGCACGGGGCTACCACCTCCGGTGGCCATGGCTGCCCTCCGGTTGGCAGCCATCTTCTCCTTGGTGTTCTTCTTGCTGTCGTTCCAGCGTTTTTTCACCTCCTCCACGGTCCTCCTCTTCCTCTCTCCCACAGCATTGACCTTAGCTGTGATCTCCTCCCAGATGTGTTTCTTTCTGGACAATGGCACTGTCTTCTTTATGAACAGCTCCTGCTGGTGTTCAGCCAGCAGGCTATACAGTACCAGATTCTCCTGGTGGCTGAACCTGGGGTTCCTCCTGCTCTTTTTCTTCCCCTGGCTCGCTCCCTGCTCCTCCTGGCTGGCTGTGGGGTTCGCTGCAGTCTCTGCGCTTGGTCCTGCTTCCTCCATGTCTCTGGTCTGGTCTGCTCTCTGGTCACAGGATTCCATTTTTTTTTCCCTGCTTGGAGACCTTTTATAGTGCATTTTCCTGCTTGCTGCGTGCAAAATGCAGGCCTGTTGTCAATTGTCAGGCTGATTTTGGAGCTAAATTGCTTATCTCTACTTTTCGCGGCTTAGCGTGCGTTTTTTTATCACCGGCGCTAAGATTTTATCGCCATCACTAAGCGCTGGAACTGATTGTTATCGCTGGCTAGTGGCGCCTTGTTAATACGTCGCTACGGCGGCGATAAACAGAGGACTTTGCCGGCGATAACATTTTTCGCGCTAAAAGTGCTTAGCGATAATTATCGCTATTTCTTGTTGATATGCCCCCTAAGTTCGTTGGGGCAGCGCCGAAACTGTAAAGCCCCAGAATGTCAGGCACTGTACAATATCTTGTTTCCAAATAAACGAAAAAGGTATACAAAGTAAAAGTACGCTCAGCAATATATGTAATCAGATAGGCAACACGTTTCAAATATACCTGGGACACACCCAGTTTACGGTTCTTTCCATCTTAAGACCAATACCTTCGCACTATTCGTCAATTTCAAAACTGTTGGGTGGGGTGGGAAGCTAGAAATTTGCTCCGGTTAGTTGACTCCTAAATTTGGAGCAAGTTTCCAACTTTTCATGTATTCACTAAGATTCGCTCAAATACTCACGGAACGTTACGACAACTGCGTAAAATTGATATGCCGAATTCCAGTTAGGGAAATCTGTAAAAGTGTGCTTGAACATGTAATTTTTGTTTCTCCCCAAAAAATATTTTCCCTGTGTATTTACATATTCATGTGGGTGAAACGATTTCCATCAATCCTATTAAATATGGAGTTCTCACTGCTGAATTCCATGAGTTAAAGTACTGTTCTTTTCTTTTTGTTGCTTTGCTTTTTCCAGTGATGCGGGTTTACATAATTTAAAAAAAAAATTGAGAAGCTCTGAAAGATCAAAATATGACAACAGTGGGAAACTGTCCAACTGCTGTGATTGTGTCCGGAGTGAAATTGAAAACTGTGCTCTTGGTGTCAGTTTGCTAACGGTGGTCTCTTTTTGGATCAAGTTTACTGTTCAAGCGTAATGTGCTTGTTTGCATTTCCTGAAAACGATCTGAAAATGGTTTACAGAAGGAAATACATATGTACTGTTTTTTTAAAAGCCTTGCAGCATGAATACAGTAGAATGTAATGCACTGGAACAGCTCTGCCAAGTACACGCATTAGGCGTTAGACTAACACATTTCTGTGTGGTGGACCGCATCACCGCACTGAAATGCGAAGTCCCGCATAATAGCGCCTCCTAAGGTGTCAAGGAGCGCTACTAATCACTATAATAAAGCACTGAAACTAGAGTGGCAGCACGCTGTGCGTGCTGCTCCCGGGGCGTGGGGGATTGCTCAGAGTCCACAGCTCTAGCAGCTGCTACTCAGGTTACAATGTAACAAGACTCCGTGGAATGCGCCGCAGCATATTTCAATACATAATTCATGACTGCATTGAGTCTGAGAGCCCATTGGCTACTACTGAGACAACAATCACAGCTTGGGAGTGAAGTTTGTGATACAGAGCAGGGGGATGTGAGGTCACATCCTGCTGCCACCATCGGCGGCGCGAAAAGCGGCCAGTTAGTAAATAAAGTTTTGGCAGGCAGCGGCTGCACTGGCAATGGCAGCGCTGCCCCTTCCATACTATGATAATTATTTTAAAATGATCCAGCCACTGGAAGGAGCCGTCCGATCCACCCAAGGCACCAGCGGCTGAGTGAGTGGTTCAGCTTCCCATAGCACAAGTCCACACTACAGTACAGCTGCTGCGCTAGACTCTGAATAATGGCCGGGCCGGCATTTGCCACGGGAACAGTCATTGCGGCCATGATGGCCTGCAAGAATTGCCGCTCACGCCTCATGTAAGATTAAGTGACTGCTAAGCTTGAAATTTGTTTAGTTATAGCGCAAAAGCGGTGACCACACTGGTGCCAGTCCAACTTTCAGCGCGTCCGTCAGCGACATCACTTAAGGGTCTGGTGTTTGTAGTAGCTCTGTGACAGCCGCAGCCTGCTGGTGTGATCTGGTGCGGTTGGGCAGCAGGTAGTGGCGAGCCGACCGGGGCGGTCACCGCTGCTCAGCAGAGCTCGGTAATCATTTTTATTAGGGTTGAACAAGCAGTACTATAGTCAAGTCTAACACAGCTTCCTGGCTGGCTGTGATGTGTGTGCCTCACTCTCCTGATTTCTGGTGCTTTGCAGTAGTTTTAGAATCTTCTTAGAGTTTCTCGTTGCTCAAATTGGTGCTAATTTTGATATTTATATCTTTCCCTCAGCTTCATTGCTTGATTTTGCTTGCGGGAAAGCGTCACTCATAGTCATTGAAATGCCATTAATAATTACACTGAAATTATGAAAATGTCACACATAGCAATCTAAACCCATGGCAGCTATGGTGGAAAACTTTACTGGTTTCAAACATACACATGTCCAGACAAGCTATGTAGGACCTCAGGAAAAATGAGTGCTCTTTGCTGGTTTAAGGTGTCAATGCAATATCTAACACAAGCATTCTTCTAATTCAACTGGCCGTTCATTTCAGACTTGCGAGCAACTTAATCAACTAACCACGTTTTCTATAAATGCTACTCACAGTCAAATGTACTGCGCTCTTTGAGATTAAAGCCAAATCAAATACAGAATGGGGAACATCAATAATTAGCTCCCAGGTTATTTCAACAAATGAAAAATGCACCCACGTCTACTCACATTTGTCTATGTATTTACTCTGCACATCGGTATCTACACTTCCTTGATGTATGAATATTTTTTAACACACACCTTGGCTCTGCTTGCTTACCATGTTTAATTTTCACACCCTTCTCTCCATAAGTTTAAATTGTTTTATACAATTTTCTAATTGTATGGATAACGTATGCAAACTGGTAAACAGGGGAAACAGTTTCAGCAAGATCAATAAATTCACATCAGCACTTGGCACATAAACTGTGATCTCATATCACGTGCTGGATTCGGCCATCTTAACAGGTTCCACATGTTTCATTTCCAAGTGGCCCTTCCTGTGGCTCACATTTGCTAAAGCCCCTGCTCCCTGCATGTGTGAGTTCATGGGCCCTCCACAGAGTTGTGAAATTTCCACTGGCCCTCCAAATGTGTTGCATTACATTCTTGATCTCTCAAACTCCTCTCTTCTCCTGGTACCTGACTTTCCGCTTATAGTGCCTGAATAACGCCTAGTCTACAGCCATGGTTCTTTCGATGTCAAGATGGCGTTGCAATCAGTGAAGCAGCCTACACACTAAAAATTGTACAGCATGGTAACATATTAAATAAGTTGATATATGAAATAGGTCACTTTCAACAATTTACAGAATCAAATGCAGGCCTAAACTCTAAAGAAGTAAGACATTCCATTATCAACTACAGCAAAGCAATCCAAAATTGTCTACCTCTACCAAGGGTTCACAAATAGCCTCTTTTCATTTGAATTATTTTTATGAGGATGATGTAACAAACGTCAACAGATTGAAGAGATCTGATTTTAGTAATTGTTTAAACACTTTATAAATGTTTTTATCACTGTCTCACACGCTAAGGGGCCTGATGGCTCGAAAATTGGCACATGGTTCAAATTCATCAACGTTTTGGGAATTCAAGAGAAGTACATGCCTTTATGTTTACTTCCTCTTACATTTCAACCACAAAACAGTCACAAACACTACTGACAACAAAGGATACTGATAAACGGCAAAAGAAACCTGATTGACTGTCATCCTCAAAGCAGCTGGAGTGACAATGGCGAAAATCCGAACGCCATGCAGATAAAAGCCAATGTCCAATTCACATCAACAATTGATAACGTTGACGGTGGTAGGGAGGGAAATGTTTCACTACACACAGAATTGCAACATTAAAGAAAATATGCTAAAAACTGCTAAACACAAATGCTTGCACCTCATGGCCCAACTATTTCAGAAGAACTCTTCGATGGCAAAATTATTTTTTCAGATCCACCTTAAAGAGACCTACCGGCCAAACCTAATCCCCAACAACTCTACCAACCTCAAATTCAGACGGACAGACACCTCAGAAGAGCAATAGAAACAGCATACAAAAAAAAAATAATGTTGTTCGTTTTACACCCCTTCCCAAAAATGTTCTCAGAAAAGTCTCAGTTGAAGTGAGCTCATACCTATAAGTCACCACCATCAATACACAGTACTAGTCACCATTAAAATGGCAAGTGTCATCCCGGTAAAAGAATTATCTCCTGAACTTCAGAAAATGTGGCACTTCACCATGAACCCATTTTAACATAAACTTATTATAAAAGGTGGTAACTACCCATCTTTACGCGATTGTATTGCAAATGGTCTCTATCACAACACCTAATTGGAGTTCTAGTTAGATCAAATCATATTTATATAGAACTGTCCTACCCCTTGCAAGGCCCAAAGTAACCAAAGCGCATATTATAAGGAACACCTCCTTAAGATTGCTGACAAAGAAAACACTAGAATGAGCCTATCTATAGTTGACAAGATCTTCAGACATTTTGTTTCCAAAATCATAGTAACACGTCAGGCTGTTCTCAATTGTGTGCATCCTTTCTTAAAAGCAGGTGACATTAAGTTAACAAGTGCCCCCTCTTAATATGGTCAAGCACCATCAACGGTGGAATTCGGAAGGGATCTGTCATCTCACGAAGCTTATTTTATATCTGCCCAAAAGCCCTGGCTCACCTTCAACACAGACTTCAATTTTCACAATTTCATATGAATGCTAACTCTACCCAGGTTTACATTAATGGACCGAAGAACTCACCAAAGGCTCATGCTGTTTTATTTCTCATACGTTGCGAAACTCTCAAATGAGGATAAACCAAAACTGCCTTTCAAGTAGCATCCACAAAATGAACCACTTTGATTTGGTATTCACACACAAATCAATTCTTTATGCTGTGATCCAGTATCATAGGCCTCATCCACACCAAAGCTCGGACTCCACAGTTTGTCAAATATGGGTTAGCTCCTGTCTCCTTTCAATTCCTCCCCACTAATTTAACAATGTGAAAAAAACTATACTCTAGAAAATGTATTTATAACAAGCAGCAATGCTACATCTCGTGAAACTCATTCTCAGAAATCCTGAATTACAGTGGAAACATAATGGGCTATTGCAATATCCTGTAATTTAGACTTTTAAAAGACAAATCAACAACAACAATTGATCCAGAACAATTGATCCAGAAGTTTGCTGAAAGCAGGCTCTCTGCCCTTCATGTTCCAACCATGTGAGCCACACCCCAAGGGCCCCGGTCCAACTCTATATGACAATATGCCCAATCCAACACCTGACACTTCTCCTGTGGAGTTGCGTGTTGTGTCCGGCCCTCTGCCCCAAACAGACTTCACAATGAGCCTTTAGACGGAAGTGTGACATTTAAATAAGGTTGAGAGCAAGACACCACAATCGTCTCATTGAATCATTCCCATCATGTGAATTATATTTACTAGTGCCAATCCTCCATCAAGTCTCACGAAGCGACATTCATGTATTTATGTATTAACAAACAACTGCATATATGAAGTATTGTTTTTATGATCATAATAATCTTTTCAATAAACCTTTTCTTGAACTCAAAAAAAGTCTCACAAAGCAAAAGCACATCCTTTGTCTGCCAGTCACCCACCCCCAGACACCAGTACCTGAGGTGTGCCGTGTCACCTCGTCCATGACATATGTTGTCTTCCATATACCCACAACCCGAGGCCACTTTAAACCCTAAGTCATCCTAATATATCTTCTGGGCTGTTTCCTCAAATTTGGACCAGAGCAGCAGCGTAATTGTGATGCTCCAGATACACACTAATTATCAAGCGGCAAATATGGTAGGGAGGCTTTCAAATTGGTTGCTCTCATTTCAGTTTCCACAGAGATGATGTCCACATAACGATGAAACACAGACTTACAATTAACAGTGATTGGCACACTTACTTGAAATTCCACAGTGAAATATGCTCGAAAAAAATTTGCATTTCCGAAAAAAAGATTCCAACACCATATACAGACAAACTCATAAAATACGTCTGTCACATATTTAGAGCAATGTTTTTGTACCGTTTCTGCTTTGCAACTTGACCGAGATAAACGTGTTGCATATACAATCATTTTTCATGCATTCCTTCAGACTTCCAGAATACTTTACGTTTTTTCATACACTCATTTACAAAACAGGAAAAACAGTTTTTAATGTGTCTTTCAAGCAGAACAGAGAAAAGTGCATGAGAATGGAGAGCTGTTCCAATCAGTATAAAATACTTTGACCAGGTATTCAAGAAACTACAAAAAGAGAAACTTTCTAAATGAGAACATTTTGCAATACTTATTTCTTTAAAATAAGAACTTATATGAACATAACTCATTAGAAATTATTTCAACCAGCAGCAAACAAAAACAAGCATTGGCATAGCCAATAGGTCTCGCTTTTGGGACCTTATAAGTATTTAGTTATGCAGCACAATATCCTTGGTGCAACAACAACTGTTGCATGGCAAAACACTTATAAGGTCCCAAAGGCAAGACCTATTGGCTATGCCAATGCTTGTTTAAAATGTTAAGCCCTCATTCACAAATAAGTAATTTTTCTTGAGAGCTGTGGGCTTGGAGGCGGTTCCAACAGAAAGGCTCATCTACTCGAGGTTTTCCAAACATCTCCGAGGTTCCCCATGGAGCCAACCTCAAGAAAAGCAGGCAAACTGAGGGATGGATAACAAGCTGAAAATAACTCATCCTCCCTGCCATGGTATTACTTATCACATAATCATAGGACCATAAATTGGTATTGTCTAATGAATATTACTAGCCCACTCTTCCCAAGCCACGCAAAATCTTGCTCTTTTCTTTTTATAAGTAGCTACGATCAAGTCTATTAACTCTTTTTACGGAGTTGACCCAATCCAGAAATACTGGAGGTGAAGGAGATACCTATTTCAGACAGATTTATTTTCTTGCCATTAAAATTAAGACAAATAATAGTTGTGTATGCTGATTTATAAGCTTAAGTTGTGTCCCCTCTCGTGGCAAGACCCCAAAAATAAGTAAGGCAAGGCTTACCTTATCTCTTTCCCCAAAATTTCTGAGATAGTTTTACCAACATCTTGCCAGAAGACCTGAATCTGAGGACACTTCCGCAACACATGTATATCATCCACGTTCACAATAGTACACTTTAGGCAAGCTTTGGTTCCTTCGCCTCCCAATTTTGATAACCTTTTAGGGGTCCAGTATGCTCTGTCAACTGTAAACAAATGGTTTCTTCTGAGTGGTGCAGCTTCAACAACCGACCATAAAGTGAGCATCGATATTTGCCATTAATATGTTGTATCTATCGTCGGCAGGTCTCTCTTCCAGGACTCCTCCAAAGGCCCTGACATTGGATACACCCTACCAGCAACCAGTACCACTTGGAAACTACTTTGCGTTGATGAAGGGGCCCCAGCAGTTTATTTTCCCATTCTTCGTTTTCTTCCCCAGCTCGACAATTGATAAAACTTAAACCTTGATAACCTTTGGTTCGTGATAGTGTTTAAAAACTCCCAGGGAACAATTTTGTTGTCCCGCAATAATTGCCCCCATTTATTTATTCCTTCTTCCATCAATGGGACAGTCAGTTTATCCCACAGGCAATTAGGAGTCCCTGGGGAATTCCAAATCGGTGCACCAGTGCTGTAATGTTATCTTCAAAATTGTTCTAATATGGTACCAAAGCTCACTTGCCGCTCTTAAAGTCTTTAATTTAACTTTCTTAAAAAATTTAGGGTGACCGAATTTAAAAAGAAAATTATAGACGCCAAAAGATACGTTTTTCTCATCGCTTGTAAACGGGGGGCAAAACAAGCTGATTTAAATAAAAGAGGTCTTTTATTTCTTAACTGGAAGGCCCAACAGTAAACATGGAAATCGGGCCCTGCAATGCCTCCTTCTAATTTCGACCTTCGAAGTTTGTTCCAAGCGATCCTTACTCCCTTGCAGGACCAAATAATACTGGTTATTTCTCCTTGCAGAGCTTTTATAGCTTTAGGATTGAACAACAGCGGGATCGCATCAAAGATAAACGTGGATTTTGGTAGAATAGACATTTTCACCAGGTTAGAACGACCTATGATTGAAAGCAGTAGACTCCCCCCCCCCACCCCTGAGACCTTAACAGAGCTCTATTCTGTTTCATTTTTTTGTCCAAATGTGCCTGGGCCATCTTCGTAAGGTCCTGAGTAACCTGTATTCTGAGATATCTTATCTCTTGTTTTATCAAGGGGTTATTTAATTGAGTATTCCATGACATGATCTCAGCTTTTTATCGATTGATTTGATAGCCTGAGACCTCCCCAAAATCAGTTAAAAGTTGTTCTAGCACAGGAGAGGTAAGAGTAAAGTCCCTTGTAAAGACCATCAGATCGTCAACATAAAGTGCCACTTTTTTCACCCACCCGATCCATTCAAATGCCAGGATATTATGATTTGCCCTAATTTTACACGCTAAGGGTTCGATGTATAAATCAAAAAGCAAAGGGGATAAGGGTCACCCCTGTCTTTTCCCTTGCTCTATATTAATTGACCTGGTGACGGTCCCATTAACCAAAATCCTTGCAGTCGGTTTCTTATATATGTCACCAACAGCTTTAACAAGCCTCTCGCCTATGCCAAATTGGTAAATCGTTTGAAGTAAATAAAGCCAACTCACTCTATCAAAGGCTTTTGCGGCATCAAATGTAAAAACGGATAGAGCTAAGTTATTTACCAAGGCTATATGAATTATGCCTAAGAGGTGTGGCGCTGCGGCCAGGGCGACTGACTCCGGAATCTGGGGATCACGGTTCGATCCCCGGTGCCGGCGGCGGATTAGCCCAGCACCATAAAACTCTGGGCAAAAGCTTTCTTAATCTTCCCGACAGCCCCCAGCGCCTAGAGACCCTTGCGGGGGATTGTTCGAGCTTTACAAATGTGGATTATTATTATTATTATCAGATCGTGTGTTAGATCATGCAGTTGATGGCCTTTGATAAAACCCTTCTGATCGGCCTGAACCAGGGAGCCAATTACTGGCTCCAACCTCTTTGCTAAAATTTGCACATAGATTTTATAATCGCAATTCAGCAATAAGATCGGTCAGTAGGACTCGCAATTTGTAGGGTCCTTATTTGGTTTCAGAATTAAACTAACGGCTGCTTCGTCCCAGGACTTCGGGCTCGACAGCTCTTCGGAAAATATACCATCAATCAACTTAGCCAAAACAGAGAGAGATATATAAAACTCATTGGGGATACTGTTGAACCCTCTCTTTAGTTTTTTGACTGCTGCCTTAACCTCCTCTAAGGTAATTTTCTGGTTAAGCAACTGTGGTAAATCATCACAAAGTGAAGGCAGCGCTATACTGTTGATATAGTCTTTTACCTGTATATCAGGGGCTGAAAGGTCCTCAGTAAATAACGCTTGAAAAAAAGCTGTGAATGCTTGTTCTATCTCCGCGTTTTCCGTGCCCCCCCGTCCCGAATCTTTGGATACTATTTCTTTTATTATATTTCTCGTATATTCAGTACGAGATTTCCAGGCGACAAGCTTCCCACACCCTACCACATATTCATAGTGGCCTAATTTACTGGCCTCCCATTTTTTCCTTAGAATACCGTCTAAGTAATATGCTAAATCTCGTCTTGCTGTTCTGATTTCATTGTCATTCTTAACCTGGTCCTGCTCTTCTTGTTGCAAGATTCTCTCACTCAGAGCCCTTGTAATGTCTCTTTCCAGAACTTTTAACCTATATTTAGTCTCCTTATGATTTTTTGCTGCAAGACTAATTACTCTACCTCTGATATAGGCATCCCATATTAGATGCATTGGAACTGATGGGTTGTTAATTTAGAAAAAAACAGAGTATCTCTCTTCAACTGAGCAATTACTCTTGGATCTAATAATAGGGGTCTATCAAAAGTCCACCTACTATTGGCAGACCACCTTTCTAGTTGCAACTCTGAAGAGAACTACCGAATGATCTGAGAGGTGCTTGGGGATATGTTCCATCTTTTTAACTCTATTGACCAACCTGGTTTCCACCAGTAAGAAATCGATTCTGGAGGCATGTCCGTGCCTTTTATTATGAAAGGTAAAATTTTGACTGCCGCTGAGCCCCTTAGTTTTGACTCTCCATGTATCTGTAAGTTCTAGATCTTCCATCATAGTTTTGATAAACCGTCTCATTTTTAGAGAAGCAAAACTCTCTCCCCTTTGATCAATTTATCAAGATTATGGTTAAGTAACACGTTAAAATCCCCTCCCATAATAATTGGGGCTTTAACCTCCAACAGCTGATAATACAGGGATTTCAAGAGCATGTCTTCGTCGATGTTTGGCCCATAGTATCCTACCAAAGCATGACATACATTCTGTATTTTAACATTTGCAACAATCCAATGCCCCTGTCATCTACTTTACACTCCCCTAAAATGGCTTTGGTGGATTTTTTTTTTAAATAAGTAAGGCCACTACCTTAGTGCAAAATGAGTGGCTAGTGTGGACTGACTCTACAATCCACTTTTGTTTAGACAGGATGGCCTTCCATTCATCTTGTAGACAGGTCTCTTGCAGAATCATTATGCTTAATCTACTTGTCTCAAATATTGCAAAATTCCTCCCCTTCTACTAGCTACTCTGAGCCCACTGACGTTCCATGTTAGAAGTTTTAAGGGGACATGTTCTCTAGAGTCTGGCATCTTGGCGTTTTTCTTCCAAAAGATCATCTCTCATCTAGGCTTGTACCCTCCTCTTTTGTACCTCTGGCCCCTAATTCTAGATTCCTATAAATGAAGACTTTACATTTTTTTCCTTTTTCTCCCATCTGCACCCCACCCAGGGAATTTCTAAACTTAATATCTTATCAGGTGACCCCACCCGGGGAATCCTCCCAAGAACAAAACTGGTGTGTTTAATATGATACTGTTGGACTTGGCCCTTTTTTCAGGGTTATCCCCAAACTTTTTGCTTCTTCCTCCTATTTTTGCTGAGCTGTTGCTGTTGGTTTTAGGACTCTGGGCACTTTACCACTGCTAATCAGTGCTAAAGTGCATATGCTCTCTGTGTAAATTGTGAACATGATTGATTATACATGATTGCATATTTGATTTACTGGTAAGCCCCTAGTAAAGTGTACTGAGTGTGCCAGGGCCTGTAAATCAAATGCTACTAGTGCGCCTGCAGCACTGCTTGTACCACCCACATGAGTAGCCCTGAAAAGGTATCTCAGACCTACCACTGCAGTGTCTGTGTGCAGTATGTTAACTGCCATGTCTATCTGGCAAGTGCACCCACTTGCCAGGCCCTATCCTTCCCTTTTCTTACATGTAAAGCACCCCTATGGTAGGCCCACTGGTTAGAGGAGGCATACCTGGAAGCAGAGGTCAGCCTGGGACCAGGGTTCAATTCCCGGCTCGGCTGGGTCTTGAGTCCATAAATGTCCATGGACTCGATAATTCTCGCTCCAGTGCATACTCAACTCATGGGTTCACGCTCTGTGACTCTGGGCAATAGCTTGCTTAATCTCCACATGGGCCCCTCGCGGCGGGATGCCTGGCTTTCACCTTGCGGATGCCCTGCCGGGTTATCTCACAGGGGAATACCAGGACGGGTTCCCTAAGCAAGCGCTTAGAGACCGCTTGGTGATTTGCGCTATATAAATTCCTGCACATTTACATTTACATTTACAAGGTACCCCCTGGGCAGGGTGCAGTGTATGTGAAAGGTAGGATATGTACTGGTGTGTGGTGTGTATGACATGTCCTCATAGTGAAATACTGCCAATTTTGTTTTTCACCATTGAAAGTCTATCTTTCCCTATAGGATAACACATGAGTTAATTTGTAACATCTTATAAATATAACTTCTCATTGGGACAAGATAGGAAGATAAAGTTTAGTATACCTGAACTCAGAATATAAAGATGCATCTTTTAGTAAAGATGATTTTTATATTGTGTTTGAAAATACCACTTTTAGAAAGTGTGTATTTTCTTGCTTAGCCATCCTGTGTGCCTCTGCTGGATTGTGGATTTACTGTCTGGCTTTGAATGACAGGGTCTGGGATGTGCATTCTCTCAGACGGCCACCGGGGGTGGGGTTGATGTGTGTCCTGCCTTTCCTGGATGAGTCAGGGCTGGGCTGAATAGACCTGGGCTGCAATTAGAGTAGGGGGAGGCAATTTCTTTCATACCTGAATGGGCCTGGTCTGCCTTGGACAATGCTGTCTCCACCCCCTGCCGGGCAGCTGCACCAGAGAGGACAGGTTTTGGCTGGGCAAAGAGCTTTTCTGCCACCAGAGAACAAAGGAATCTGTGCTATAAAAAGTGTGGCCAGAGCCCTGAAATTTAGACTACTTCTGGAATCAAGAGGAACCTTTGCCAAGGAGAAGAGCTGGAGCAACTGAGGAGAAGTACTGCCCCTTTGCTGTGTGCTGTCTGGGGTTGACCTGCAGTAGCTGTTTCTGGCAAGGATAGGAGAAGGACTTTGCTATGTGCTGTGTCTCCTTGCTTGACGAAGATCTCCAAGGGCTTGAGTAGAGCTTGCCTCCTGTTCTGAAGTCTCAGCAACACAAAGACTTCACCCCCAGCTCCCCTGCACTTCCTTGCTGGGAGTTCTGACCTGCCAAGAGGTGCCTGTGACTGTGTTGAGCCTCTGGAGGTTGTTCCTTCTGTTGGAAGCTGGAAAAGCAATGCAACTACATGGAAATCGACACATTGGTCTTCTTGCGGCAGTTTTCCCGAAGCAGCACCGTGGTGCAAAAAGAATCGCCACACATCGCCGCTGTCGAAACCAACGCAGCGCCTGTCACCGCTGCAAGAACTGACGTATCGAGGGATCATGGCTGAAGAAACCAACACAGCGCCACTCGACGCTGCCACATCGATCGCCGACGCATCCCGATTTTCACGCATCGCACCTGTGCAGCAAGTTTTCTCGACGCATCATCCGCGGACTAGAATCGCCCTGGAGTCGACATATCACTTCCCCCTACAGACTGGACATGACGCATCCCTTCTACTGCATGCAGTAGAACTGTCGCATCGCCTCCACATGGTCCCAGGAACTGACGCCTCTCTGTGTTCTCGACGCTTCCCATCTCTGTGGCAGTTTGGCCTTGTGAACTGTGTCGCAACTACAGGTACTTTGAGAGAAATCACTCATCCATAGTTTTCTATGGACCCTGTTGCTTAAAACATTTTTTAAGTCATATTCTTAATACTTGTATGTTGGATTTTTGTCGTTTTGGTCTTGTTGAGTTTAGATAAAGATACTTTATTTATCTAAACTGGTGTAGTGTCCATTTCTGGTGTTATCACTGTATTACTGTGTGTTTTGAGTACGAATTCTTTACACATTGCCCTTGGGATAGGCCTGTCTGCTCGTGCCAAGCTACCCAGGGGTGAGCAGGGGTTATCTAAAGTGTGCATCCCCCTTACCCTGACATGAAGCAAGGGTCCCTATTTGGACAAAGGTACCTACCTCTGCCAACTAGAGATCCCCATTTCTAAGAGATACCCTTTGGAGCTCTCCGTTTCCTCCGGCGTTTGGCCTTTATTCTTTATGCTTCTGCTGTGCCCTTATCTGTTCAGTGAAAATTCCAGCCTTCTTAGGTTCCCTACAACTGTGCATCTTGTTATTCCACATGACTTTCAACAAAGCCGGGAATCTCATTTGGGCTGCGGCGCCTAGCGATCTCAAATCAGGTATACATTTCCCCGGCTCCCACTGTCTATCCTGTGTAATCTTAGAAATGTTTGATCAGACACGGAACAACCACTCCTATTTGGTGAAGCTGCCAGCTATCAGGGTCTCCGAGAGGATTTGCTCTTTTAAAGTGTAAGACTTACAGTTAAGCAAGATTTTCCTTGGATTCTTCCTATTTAGACTCTTTAAAAAAAAAAGGGTCCAGATGAATCCTCTGGATATATGCCTCCAGGTCCACAGAGTCTACAGAGGGGATACATTATTTTAGTAAACTTACGATGAAGCCCTTAATATTTATTGTCACCCTCTGGGATGTTGAGTATTCTGATATTATTACGCCTAGCATTGTTTTCCAATGATTCTATTTTGTCTAATATACCCTTCTCCTCATTTTGTAGAGCTGGATTTCACCTTGATTGAGTTCCACTTCAAAATTAAGGGCCTCTAAAGAAGCTTCCATCGAACAAATTCTCTCTGCAATAGAAGATATTCTTGCCTCCAAAGTCTTGCAGGTCTCTTGAATTTTAATTTGATTTCTCTCCGATATGGTGAACTTGGTTCTAATTTCGGTAGATAAGACATGTAGCATTTCCGCCAAACCCAGAGGCTAATGACTACCTTCAGTTTTTCTGGAGTTGTCTGTTGTGACTAAAGGTTCCGTATACTGGAGCCCCTCCGCCCCTCTGTAGAGTTAGTTGCGCTATCACCCAGTACCTGAAATCTGTTACTAGTTTTAATGCCCATAAATAGTGCTTATACTCCTGGTTTATTAGACTCTACACTGGTTGTAATCTTAATTTTATCTTCAGTAAGTACAATCAATTCACTAGCGACGGAGGCAGGGATATTGGTTTTATCGGACCCTTTGGTCTGTGCCTTCGCCTGCACTTTAAGAAAGGACCTTAGTGAGGGGGTTATCTTAACTCGCTCTGCTTTTCTTTTCTGCCAAGCCGAAGCAAGATGATCCTTAACAGTAGATAAAGCAGGTGTGGAGTCATTTTGGCCCACTATTTTCATACCTCTCTGTTTACATGTTTTCCCATATAGAACCTTGGGGGAGTGGGGGTTCTATTGTAATAATATCTTTGTTTCTTAGAGAATACTTGTTTGACTGCCTTACACTACTCTAACCAGTAAGCTCGCCAGTTAGTGTGGCTGAACCCTCCACTCTAAATTGAGATTCCAGCTCCTGCCTTCCTTTGAAACTCTTTCTTGTGATTGTGAATGAATGGATATGGAAAACCGTTAAGTAAAAAAAAAGGGGGCAGAAATCCTGAATTAAATGTGAAAAATCATATGCCGAAAACTTTAGCTAGTTATCATAGGATTAACGAAAATTACAGAAAGTTTGTGAAAGAATCTTTGCACCTACCACTCATAACAAAACTTGTACATGTGAACTTTACCTTGCTGCCATTTGCAAATGTATCCACAAACCAGATGCATGCATACTTCTCAACACACACGGTCAGAAACACACAGCACAACATTCAAACGTGTAGCACGTCATGTGAAGAAATGCCACAATCATTGAAGTGTACAATCACGTCCACACAGAGTTACACACACCTTAGCTAGCACAGCAGTACATACTTCGAGACATACACCCGACCCCATTATGTGCACACACATAATGTGATCAAACATTTCCGCGAGCTTATAAGAAGAGTGGCCTTCCTTTGCTGGTTGGACAGTCAGCAAGGATAAAGAGCTGGTGAGATAGAGTGTGCTGCAGGCCTGCTGCACCACTTCTTTGAATACAAGTGAGCCAAAATCGATGTTAAGTTCTTCAGAATTTATTGAAATGGATATAATGTGTTGGGTTGCAGTAATTTCTCCTGACACAGCACATGTATGCCCAGTGGAGGTTTAGGCACCATTTGAACAATGCATGCGCCCCTCATCTCTCGCTTTATGTGACCCCTCATTTGTGTAGTCTCGCTAGCGAAAAACACAATTACATTTTCAGATGCTTTAACATCTGAGCAGAAGAGCAGCAACTGGGGTTAAGGTTGGATTGTAGTATTCAAACTCTTAACTCGCATGCATCCGTCCACTCACTAGGTGATTCAGTTTGCACAGTATTTTAAAGCAGTGGTTATTAACCTGTGGTCCGGGGACCTCTGGCGGTCATCAAATCCTACTCGGGGTCCGCGACGGCGTAGAATATAAACTGAGATTAATAAAGTGCATATAAATTAAGAAGCAACATGCAAAATTGATTGTTTTTTAACTTTCAGTAAATGTGAATGAATTTGAAATTGGGGAGTAAAAATTAAGTTAGTATCTTCAGATTGATTTGTTGGAGCAGTGGAAGTGTATCAAATAGATTACAGTATGGACAATGAGATGACTGAATTGAAGTTAGAAAAGCTCCAACCTTCTCAATAAAACTGATGTGTTTAAAAATGTGTTTGTGAATTAAATAAAATATTTCATTATTTGTGTATTTTTTTAATGAATGCTTGTTTCTGTATTTTTTTGTGTATTGATTTGCGGTTCAAATAATTGGAAATGCTAAGGCCAGGGTCCCTGGCTTCCAGTATTGACTTAGTAGAGGTCCCAGATGCCAATAATGATTTAGTGGGGTCTCCCGGTTCCAGTAATGATTAAGCAGGGGTCTCTGAAGCTAAGAGCCACTGCTCTGCAGTACAGATATCTCACCTCTTGATCCTGTTAGTGTAGTCAGTCTCAATAGAAGGTCAGAGAGCTGTGTACCTGAGCCAGCGGGTTACCAGCTTTTGTTACTCTCACACCATATACTCACCTGGGCCCATAAACATTCATACATTAAGCTAACAGTACCGCTGGGGTCAATTTTGATTTACCTGCAAGATTTTGTTATCTTTACCCAAATCTTACCAATCCAATCTCCTTGACACTAAATTTCCTCTGGTCAATAAATCTAGTAGCTAGTAGAATAGGTAGAAATAACATTTAAGGTTTTCTCCAATAACCACAGACTCAAAGAGTTTTAAAAGTTTTATCTAATCAAACGTTTGTGAGTTAAAGTTCAAATACATGTTAACATCGGGTTAATTCAGGAAAGAAATCAAGTTTAGTTCAATATAAGACTCATTAAAATCGTGATGACAGTACCTGATGAAGGAGAAAAACAAAGAGCAGGTACAAGGACAGATTTCACAGAATTATATTTACCTAAGATGGTAGATGAACCCAACTCCTTGAAAATGAGTCAGGTGAAGTCCACCAGGACAGGTGGAAGACAAGTATCACGACAGGTTCAGGACCAGGAAGGTAACCTCTTCTAAGTGCAACGCCAGCGTTGCACCCCTCTCTGGCACTACTCTCCTCGATTTTTCTTCCACGACTCCCTTCTTGAAGGTGCCTCCTCGATTTTTCTTCCGTGATCCCCTTCTAGGTGATTGGATTCTTCGATTGGTATTTAAGTCTCTCGAGCAGGGTCTCTGGTATCTGTAGTCTGCGTAGGTTCTGAGACAGCGTCTCCGACTGCATAAAGTCATTGACGGATGTGTGACGGGTCTGTGACATCTAACTAACTAACCTACTTCAATTATACTATTCTGTGTTCATGTACCACCCCCAAATGTTTCAATATCGTGAAATCCCCTATTTCTGATTGGACAAGGCAAGGAGGTGAGTTCATCACACCATGCTAAATATAATATTTTACTTTAGGTTCATTGTTCAATTTTTCCGGCCCCTTAATTTACTTTTCCAAAGCTTTATCCCACTCGCATTTCACATTATGATCAATACATTTTATATAGATTGTAATTTTGGTTTCCTCTGTCCGGGTCGATAGGTTAAGTTCCCAAGAGTTTCTTTCCAGTGCGACCTTGGCTGGGTTTCAACAATGTCATCATAGTTCCGGTCAGGGTTTGAGTGCGCTTGCGTATTGGTCAGGTGGGGTAGGGATTTCAGTCACCCTCCGAGGCCCAAATACGAACTAATAATAAAGTCAAAGAAAGACATGTTAGAATATGAAAATAAATGAATTCACTGTATACCACTTATCTCTACTCTATCCCCATTTACTTATGTAAATCTTTCGCATTAGCATTTAGTAGAACTTATAAGGTTTAGTTTAAGCAATAGCATGCGCATTAACATGTGAGTTTCAAGCGGCCATTTTGAAGCTATTGCGCAGCTGCAAAGTTTTCCCTCCAAGCATAGAAAACGTCATACTATGTAGATTCAGTAGACGCATGCGCAGTGAAATTCCCGAGTTTTGTCGGCCATTTTAGTGACACTCGGGTTACTGGTTAGTAATACACATAGGCAAGCACCCCCTAGATTCAGTGTAATGTGTGTAATGCAATTATTAGTATTCACAAACAGATTGATTACAGTATTTTATGTTATTTTGAGGCTTGTATCCGAGCAAGTTTCTTCTTTATGAAACCTTGCTCCATCACACCTACTGCAGAAATCATTCTGTAGCCGTCAGGAAAATGGTTCCAAATCCCTTCTGGACTAATATGGTCTTTTATCCTCCCAAAGCCCATAACATCAGTTGTAAGTTCAGTGTGTGTGTTATTTAATTAGAAAGAGGCAGTGCAGGTTGTGTGGAGTGCTTTAGGATTGTGCGAGGGGGGGCACTGATTTCACATCCCACCTGCCATGGGTTTCAACAGAGATCATACAACAGCACTCATTGAGCAGACCATCAGTCGTTAATGGCCATTGACAGCGACACACAATAGCAACACATTAAAAAGTTCCACGTAAGTGATCAATCACAGGCTTGAGCATGGGTGGTGCAGCTGTAGAAGGTGGTGGAGAGCGCCCAGTTGAGGGGTCAACGGAATATAGGCGCTCGCTGCTCACTCATCATCTGGGGAGAAAGTACAGGCTATGGGTTCAGGAAAGGGTTTGAGGTGAGGAACCTTAATAGAGAGGGATGGTCTAGCTTGAAGTCTATCTCATTTCCTTACATGTTCGACTCAGTCATTCATTCTGCTAACAGCGATTACATGAGCATCACTGAGGTGAGGCCGAATATAAGCTCTTATGAAAGTGTCTCTTTCATTTTGCGGGACTGGAGCATATCACTGGCCTTTTTTTACATATAGATTGATAATGTGACAACTATATTTTACAGTTTGGTCTTTCATTTGTAAAAATACAAATCTACGGCTTTTCTGCCACCTGCTGAGCAGAGGGGAGAGCAATGTGGAGGGAGAGGCATATGGTGGCTATGGTGGCGTGGAGGAGAAAAGCAAATGCGCAAGAGAAAGACAATCATCGAGCTGGGGGGTAGAAGCACACTGCTAGAGAGCAACTGGGAATGGAAAGAACTGGCGGACAAGGGCATCACAGGGGAAGCACATGAGTGAGAGAGGGCAGCGCAGAGGAGAAGAGCCTAAGCTGTCTAGTAATACAGCCAGAAAATGCATGCACTCTCGTAGAGCGCTTACATAAAAAGAACAAGCATTGGCATAGCCAATAGGTCTCGCCTTCGTGACCTTATAAGTGTTTAGCCATGCACCGGTTGATGTTGCAGAACCAAGGATATTGTGCTGCATAACTAAATATTTGTAAGGGCCCAAAGGCGAGACCTATTGGCTATGTTTTTCAATAGTGAAGGCAGTAATCCTGGTTATTGGCAGGGTGAATGTGCACACTGAGCAGCATTTGCTGCTGCTTTTGGGCCAGTCCAGACCTGGTTGCATCTTTTTGTTATTATGGTGGGGAGAAGGGTTTACATTACTTATCAGGTGACATTTGCGTCAGAGGGTGGCGTTCTGTGTCACATGACACCAAGTACTATAATGTGACCTATCCGTAGCTGCTTCCTGTTGTGCGCTTCATGCAAACTGTAACACCGTGAGTCCCGACTTGTTAATCCTAAATACTTGAGCTGCTGTCGCCCTTCATTTCTTTCAACTTTCTCTTTAGATTTATTTATTTCTGAATGGTGAAAATTTCTATGACGTATAGATAAGCCAGAAAGAACCACCACAGAGGCCGCAGTTACTAGCAGTACATGATAGCGATACTTGGAAACAAAATCTATAGGGGCAGAAAAACTTATTTGGATATAATGACCCGCCACCCATGTATACTGTTTATTCTCGCTTCAGATTGGGGGTTCTGCCAATGGACCAGCACTCCAGGCTGTGACAAGGTGTTGTTGCCACATCTGGTCAGTGCCAGATTGACACCAGAACAATAGAAATATCTGCCCATGAGGTATTTCTTACATCAGCTAATTAAACACTATAAAGCACTATAGCACGGCCACTAGAATTAAGCGGCAGTGAAGAATAGGGTTGACATAATTATGCAGCAAGGAAAGTCGAATATGTAACATAATGTGGCACAATATGTAGCAGTAATATTTCAGTTTTTTGACAATTTAACTACTAATAGTGTATGAGCAAAGCCGCACCTTATTAGTACAAGTTTAACACCTGAAAGCTGACCATTTAACCCTTGCAGAGGGTTTGCCACTTCGCCGAACCACATATGACCCTTTTTGTTTAGAACGTGTCTACACTTATCTATGAATACCCTTGTCTACACTGTGTGCTACAAAGTGTGAAGGGTACAATGGGAACGGTACACAACACAGAACGCGTACCTAATAAAGGTAAGAGCCGTGGGTTAGAGGGAACCAAATCTTGCAAATCTTTAATGCAGTTTCGAGCTTGGCAACAGTTTCTGAAAGGAAGATTCTAGAGTCCTCACTGTGAGTAATGCCGAGCGCGGACTTCGGAGACACGATCAGTGTTTATTTATTCAACGGTAGCTGCCTTTCATTCAAAAGACTGATCGTGACGGATTGTGCATAGTTTGTACATTACAGTACGTGTCAAGTGTGTGTATGGTGTGTACACTACAGTACGTGTCAAGTGTGTGCGTGGTGTGCACACTACAGAATGTGTCAACAGTGCGCCTATGACTACCGATGTTGTTGACACGTTGTAGTTGTGGAACAGCTGCAGACTTGCATTTTAAACAGAATTATTGTATTCTTTGTTGGTCGGTGCCCCTCCTCACATGCCTGACATACTCAGATTGCTACCGCTCATAGCTCTGAGGAAATGAGGCGCCCTACCTTGTTCACCTCACAGCACTGCGCCTGCTCCTGTAGCATACGACATTGCGCCAAGAGTAAAGAGGAGCTAGACATCCAGGGGAGTTTCAGTACGCTGAGAAAGCGTGTGGCCGGGGACAGAGGAGAGGTACACATAGGAATAGGTGTGTGGCTCTGGAGGTGTACAGAGGCAGAGGCTGCAAGTGAGTGTTACAAAGCTCGGAGGGTGCGCGTCGAAGCACTGCCCTCTGTGGGGTCTGCATGTGAAACAGCTGGGAGACACGATCAGTGTTTATTTATTCAACGGTAGCTGCCTTTCATTCAGAAGACTGAGCTTGACGGATTGTGCATAGTTTGTACATTACAGTACGCGTGAAGTGTGCCTCTCGGGTTTAAACAAGCATCGGCATACAAATAGAACATGGTGACCAGTACGGGGTTGTTTGCTCTCCCCCACACCCCAGTGACACACTCAGGAGTGAGACCCTCAGTAATGACACCCAGTAGTGATACATCCAGGAGTGATAACCTCAGGAGAGACACACAGGACTGACAAACTTAAGAGTGACACGCCTAGAAGTGACACACTCTGGAGTGTAAGTACAGGGGCCCCTGTCCCTGCAGGCTGGGCTCATTAAGATGTGGCCTAACGGTTAGAGCATATGACCTCGAAGCTGGGTAACCAGGTTCAAGTCTCTGCGGCTCAACCTCTTGTGATTCTGGGCAAATCACTTCATCTCCCCACACCTAACAAAACATGGATGTGCCCGTCAGCTGGTGCTCCTGTAAAGCGCCCTGATACCTCCAGGTTGAATTCGAGCTATATAAAACTGCGAGACGAAAAACACGGCTCTGCGGATCTTACACGCCCGGAAATTGCTTGTACTGTCTCCACGCAAGGAAGCTAGAGATGTTTAGGAACGACTGCTGTGGCACAAAATGCCATGAAGGTGCTTGTGTGTGGCATAGAAGGACTCCCTGCAGATAAATCACGGATTACAGTGACATAGCGCGTGACAGTAAGAAAATAACAAGCGCTCGCCATGACGTTTTCGTCGCCTTTTTCTGCTGTCCCACTTGGACGGCCTCGCCTGCTAAAAGGTTTCTTGTCTTTATGTGGCCATGTGTTTGGCCCCATAAAGAAGATAAGAAACCTTTTACGCCAGCAGGAAGTCAGATGAGCCAGTCCAACTGGGACGGCTCTAAAAGAGAAAAGTATACGTCACTGGAAGCTCTTTTCCAATGGCTGGCCACCTTTTAGCATAAACAGTGACGCCAGCCAATGGAAAAGAGGGGCGGGGCTTAAACCCCGCTAGTGAAAGCTACCCAAAAACATAAAACCTCGCCAGTGAGACTGCGCATGTCTGCGCAGCCTACGCTAGCCGAGACCTAGAAAAGTGGCAACTCAAAAACGGAGCAGTGGAAGTACACAAGTAATGGATACATGCTCCAGGGGAAGCACCAAATGGTGAAGATGAAAGAAGTCTAAGGAAGCTCACCAATATGAAGCAAGCAAATGAGAGGGACAATGAGGTCGACCAATGGTAAGCAATGGGAAGGCTCTAAGCACACGAAGTTGTAAACATGTCTCGCAACACACAGCCCAGTCTAGTAGGCTCAATTTAAAAAGAATCTGCATAATTTTTAGGCATAAACCCACAAAATGACGGGCTGGCAGGTGGTGCGTGCTCCAATTAAAGGGTGAGGAAGGCAGCGTCAAAAGCTTTTATTTATTAGTATTCATTTTTAGCAATGCAGCACTGCATCTAGGATGCTGTGCTGCATACCTAAAACCATTGCCAGAACCAATAGGTCCAGAAGGTGAGACCTACTGGCTCTGCCAAGGCGAACAGAGCTGAGCTGTGCAGTAAGGAACAACCAAGAGACAAAAGGAGGCTCTTTCTGCTTTAGTGTCCTTGGGAGGACATGAGGAATACTTTAATTCCACCCGGAAAACCACAACCTGACCTTCAACACCCCTGCTGTTCCCTTACTATGTTAACATGAAAATCTGTAAATTCACTTCTATCTTGGCTTACAGCAAATAACTTATATTCAGGGCCACTGGAATTATGTGATTGTAAGGCTGCGGCAATTTTCAGATTTGCCACATAATCTATCATCTGCCACATGATCTGCAGATTTCAACAAATATTTCTAGCTCAAACAGCTCAAAAGTAACTAAAAATACAGCGACACGTGTTGCTGCGCAGTTTAAGGCCTTTTGCAAAGCTGGACTGGTCACCTTTCTGTTGCTTATTGCTATATTTGGGTGCTAAACTGGTACTAATGAGGTGCAACCAATGCCCAGACAGTGCTACCAAGTTTTCAAATGATGAAATAATGAAGCAATACTATTACAAAATGTACCAAATTACACCGCATAATTTGGATTTTCTTGCTGCACAATTTACTCAACCCAGCCACATAATTTGGCCCTATCCTGCTGCACCATTCCAGTGGCCCTGCCTATATTCCAGAAGTATACCCCACAAACATCTCTGCCAAAGCATTTCACTTCAAATGTGCAGAACTCCTGTTAGTGCTCTACGGACACCATGCACACACACCTGTGTTAGAGCTCATCACTGCTTATCAATAGCACCGACTTTTACTTCGGATCTGGGACCCGCGCACTGCACACATTTTTAAATGCAGGCCCTGACACCTTCAGTGGGGTAATTTACATCCCTCTGCTTGAATTAACTATCACCTCATTCAAATACTTGCCCTCTCCTCCCCCAGATTCCTGATAATTATTCAGCTGCAACCAGATGTTGCCTTGCCTGCAATAAATGCCCTGGCAGGGGACAGGGATTGCGAGCCAATGTCTATGTGTAGCCATAGCGCGCCATCTGCTGTTCACTGGGGGGAGCGTCACGTTTGGAAACGATTAATTGCAAGGTATACATTAGGGGACCAGAGTCAAAAAACAGTAAATAAATAAACTATCTTAAACACGTGTTAATTTCCAACTTTTTGGAAACCTCAACCTTTTACAGAGTTTACCTGGCAACCCGCGAAAATCGCAGGAAACCCTTTGTGAATTCTTTTTGTGTTGCTTCTGAGCAGACTTGCATCTTTGCATAAAAAAATTACTAAGTGTAAATAGGTTTGGTCTTTATTTTCCAATAGAAGATTCCCCCCCCCCCATGCAGAAACACTTATTTTATGGGGGGAGGGTAGTTCGGAGGAGAGGGGTGTCTAATTCTCCTTCCCACTGTGGAAAGGGATTTCCTGCTGGTTGGTATAAGCAAATCTTCACTCTTCATCCTGGGAAGGATTCAGAAATTAGTTTGTGAATACCTACACACATGTATGTTTGTAAGTGTTCAGATACTTATGGGCATTCCCACCCTACACCACCAATTCTATGCCCACAACCGCTCATTCATTTAGTCACACGACAATCTTTGAGCAAATCCTTTTACAGGTGCAAAACCAACTTTTCAGCATAGCAAAAATCCATTTATAGTAATAAAAAAAGCCTGCTTAGGGGTGTGAGTCAGACGTGCATGCACAAATAGTTTAGGAAATTGGACTCTATAAATGTTTTTTTTTACTCCATCTTGAGTTGGGTTGGTTTATTGTCCTCAAAATAATAACATGCAGAGTCAGGGCCAGTTCTAGGATTTGTGGGGCCCCGGCAGAATAGCAATATGTAAGGGCCCACTAAGAGTCCACATCATAGGAAGCAACATCAGGTGAACATTAATGTTCTCGCATTGTTAAAGCAGCTTTGCAAGAAGCTACTTTCCTAGTGTAGATATCACTTAAATGGCTAAAAATATAAATAATAATCCTAATAACATAAGTACATATATTTTAAAGCTGCATTAAACACAAATACATTACATTAATCAAACTGTGTGAAAAACCTAGGCCTAGGCCTCCCCAAAAATGATGTGATTATTCAGATGTTCACTAACTGTTTCCAGATGAGTGCAGGATTAAAATTCCCAAACAGATTGTGCCAGAGCTACAAAAGTAAGACTTTAATTGACTCCCTAGCCCTCCCTCACGTCAATGAAGTCCCCAATAAGGGATTTGGTGTTCAGCAGGCATGGGGAATCAACGCAAAAGGATATATGCTAGATCAGGCGAGTGACTTGCAGCAAAGGACAGAAAGCAAGACTGCAAAAGATAAGAGGACACAGCACAGCAGATATACACATGTGAGGTGGCTAACAGATTGGCAGGCAGAAGCACCAAGGGCTGGACCTCACCTGCATAATTAGCATGCCTAAATACAGCAATTGCTCTCAAAATCTATTTTTAAGAGCTGCAAAGAGCTGAACTGAATTAAAGATATACAGAAGAGATGGCTAAAAATGGACAACAGTTTCTGGCCAGGGAAAACAAAGGCTGTCAAAAGCTATACTGGGAACCAGTCACTAGATGGATACATTAAAGTAACAAAACACGAGGGGCTTATTATAGTAAACTCGGTGCATTTTACAGCTATAAGGAAAGGAAATGTAGGAATGGGGAATAGGTAGGTTGGGGAAAGTGATGTTTGACTTGCAAAATAAAGCTAAAGCAATACTAGAAATTTGCATAAAAATACACAGGGGAGCACCAATAGTAAATAATAATGCAGAAGAGTCCAAATAAAAATGTAGAATGTTCTATATCATCTTTATTGTGCTTGTTTATTAGACATATAGATCCAAGCGTTACAGCAAAACAACACAGCCAATGCTTTTAGTTTACCACTGAACTTCTTCAAGGCGTTCTGATTTTGTACAGCCAATATCCAAAAATATGCATCTCATGAAACTGTAGTTCTCCATATGGAAATATACCATACATGCGTGTGGTTATATTACACACCCTGGATCTTTTTAATATCAGGCCAGGCTGCCCCCGTACTGACACCGTAGTCCATGTCCAGGATAGTAGACAAACTGCAACTCACAACACAGGAGTGCAAAAACAAATACCAGAGACTTACACTTTAAAAACGTATGTCACATGTTCCTAATATCTAAGAAGACACTTTCGGACACTTGCAAAACTGTAAACGGACCACAACATTGCTGCTCAACTCCCATTTAGACTACGAAGTAATAACCAAATTACGCCTGCCCTCAGGTAAATGCATTCAACCTTGGATATGAGATAGTTGGATGCAAAACCATTTCAATCGCCCACAAGTCACTCCAGTCACTCACCAGGCTATCCAACCAAACACGTTTGGTCTTCTAACCTCCAATGGAAGATCTGCCTCCGTGAACCTACTGCCCACTTACTCGTATAGGCTCAATGTTTGGCAGATCATTCCATGTGCATTATGTACTCGCACCTCAGCTGCCCTTCTTATCTGTAGCTCTCTTCTCAGTACACTCCCCCATTTTCTCTTCACCTCCCATGGGAGGCCAATTCTAACTGAAAAGCTGCCATTTCCCTGGGCCTCTCTGTCACTCCCTGAGGTTTGGGATTATTTATTGTGGAAGGAGGCCCACATAATACTGTGCTTGCCTAGGCCGGCATTTGTCATTCTGCACAAGACAATAAAACATCCGACCAGCTAACCGAGCCATTTGCCCAGTCAACTCTGGATTCTCTGCTTTTCCCATCTCTGCCGAGCCCCTTGCCTGGGCCTGGCAGCACTCAATTCTTGCAGAGTGGAGTACAGCCCATGATCACTTTGCAGAACACTGTGCTTACAGAGACCACTTAAGACGTTGTTGGGTACTGGGGGACTATTAGTCACAGAACACATTTTTTGGTGTTTCATTCCACAAGTCTAAATCAGCCCCTTTTAAAACACATAGCTAGATTGGCTGGATAAGCTGCTAATTGGGTATGATTAATATGACATACTGTGTTTGAGTGCCAATACCTTTATTACCACCGGGAGTAAGCTTTGACTGCTCGCTGTTGCCACCTTTGGAAAGACAAGTTACCGAAAGGAATAACTTTTATCCAAATTAAAGAAATAGTGCACATGTTTTAAAATGGCTTCCCTGTCCACTTTCACTGGTAGTAATAGGAGAGACCAGCACAGTGACATATCTGCTAATGCAGGTAGGCCCTCATATGTAATATTCAGCATCCTGCCTTAAGGCTGTCAGGCCTGCTGTACAGGTGACTTACAAATATCACATCCAGTGTTAGGGGACATGGTGGTACACAGGCATGTGTGACATGGTGGTACACATTTAAATGATAAACTAATGGTTTAAATAAAAATAACTAATGGTATATTTTTAATATTTATCATCGCCTGATAAAATTAACGGGTTCAGGATGTGATTATATGGACTACAATCCAATCATGTGGTTACCAATAACATAAACATGAATATGAATAGTCCGTTGTTTATGTTATTGGTAACGACATGATTGGATTGTAGTTATTTTTATTTAAACCATTAGTTTATCATTTAAATCACTATAAGACACCCAATAATCTGTTTTCTATATTGCTAGTAATTACGTGATCGGACTTGAGTACGTAATGAGGAAAATAAAAATCTATGAGGCCTATGTGTCCCCATGTGCCCCCCCCCGAACGCTTATGTGCACATACATGTAACCTATGTATTTCCCCTCCATGGCCTTTCTATCATGATGCTTATGCTATAACGTGGCCTGCCATCATCCAGTCTCCCATGAGAGAAACGACAAATCTGTATTGAGGCCTACACGTTTTTCATCATGTTTTCCTGCATTTTCATGAAGCCCATGTTTATGGCTCAGCCAGAGCCAAAAAGAGGTTTCATGCCTCAGAACGCTCTGAAAGCTACAGCTACGTATCCTTGGCCTTGCACACTTGGGCCTCAGCCAAAGGGGCCCCGACCGAGGTGTCGAGACAGTATTGAGCACGGTTATCTGCTTACTCTTACTGAAACCACATTCTTGCCTGGTGAAGGAGGAATGAACGCGACCCATCTGCAAGGAGGGAGCCCAGCCCTACTGTCTCTCTTTGTGAGATTGCAAAGCTCACGTCAGTAAAAAGCCCATAGCCCCCATGTAAGGCCTCTGCAGTAAATGAAGTAAATGAAGAAATAGATGCCACATCGGCTCTTGGTGATGAGCAACCTATGTCACAAATCAGTCCCTGCTCCAGACATCGGATATCAGATAATACAAGATGTGCTGGTCGTTCTGACACTGAAGGCCTCACTCACTGAAGGCCTCACTTCCAGACTTGTCCGGTTGCATAGCAACCCTCCCCACGTCAGTTACACGTCATGCTCGAGTTGAGCACAAGTAAGGCAAAGTTCCAGTACAATTCCAGCAGATCACGCAACCCCCTCCAGGTATCCACCCACACATGACAAATTACCCATTATCATCAAGTGGACGCCCACATGGACGCCCACCTTCACGCCTACTTACACGCCCACATGCTCTTATCTCATTCTCTCTTGCTCTTTTGCTTACGTACAATTGAGAAATGTATATATACTGTACTCTGTGAATAATGTTTTGAGAATATTGAGAATACTTTTGAGTCCCTTTCCAGATCCTTTTTTGGTGATGGTAATATTCTCCCTTTGACTCGAGTTATTGGAATAAAGCCCTTTTAGAACCTGATACCACAGACTCAGCCTCTTGCTTTATGCATGATCCTATTGATATTCTGAAATACATAGAGCGTAATATTTTATTTACCACATAATGGCGCCCGAACAGGGACATCTCTTTCCCCACACGCCGGAGATGAAGGTCCAGTTTTGCCCCCTTCCATAGCCGTGACGGACTTCAAGCGCGCACGTCGCGGGTCTTCCCGCCAACTCCCTCAGGCCAACGAAGGGGACAGACTGCGACCAGGCATCCATACGAGGCGGTGAGGAACGCAGATTGTCCTACCCAGAGCCCACCTGCGAGAGAGCTGTGTCCGAGGTATACAGAGGCCCACCAGATTCCGAAGTTCCGAAGTATCCAAGTCACGAGTCGAGTCCAGTCCAGTCCAGTTTGGTCTAGTCCAGTTCAGTTCCGAGGCCTTCCGTTCCGTGCTACCCGGTGAGTACCGTTGCTGGGGAGGCAGTTAGACGTGCACATTAGGTTGTGCCGGTCAAGACGGGTTTGGGTACACAAATCCGGTCTGCACTGTTTCAGCAGTGTATCTGTACTGTTTAGCAGTATATCTAGTATGTCTTGCATATAATTCAGTATTCTCTAGTGTTAGTATTATGTCAGTAACTAGTTTCCTATTAGTTATCATCGTTCGTTAAATGTTAAATGTTAAATGTTTTAATATGTTTTAAAAATTGTGGTATGAATGAGTGTTCATTATTGTGTTTATTGTAATTTATTGTGTTCAAAATCAAGTAGCAAAGTTTAAAGATGCCGTTCTTTTCAAAATTAAGACAGATCAAAACTAGAAAAGGGGTACTCGAGGAAGCTGTTCCCATTCCACCTAGGGACACTCCAGGGTACTTTATGTATCATAAGCATGGCCTAGATGCCGTATTATTTCTTGATTTATGGGTGGACTACACCAAGGATTTACCAGAAAGTCAGAGGTGGCCCGCAGCTGGGACCTGGGATGCAGATTGCATCATGAGAGTAGAAGAAGAGTTCTGGAAAAAGACAGCCAGACAGTCACAGAAAAATGCCATTGAATTATGGCGTAAAGAATTGCATAGACGCACAGAGAAAGCGCTCAGAAAAGAAGAGAAAAGTAGGGAGGATTCAGACAAAGCCCGAGAAAACGTATTAGTTGAGGAAGGTATCCGAGTAAAAGCAGAACAAGTAGACAGACAACGAAACACTCTTATGAAAGAGAAAATGTAGACCAGCTCGGAAGGATGCCATTGAGTTTTGGCGCAAGGAGTCACATAGGAGGACAGAGTAAGTGTTTCACGAAGCAGAGAGAAGTAGACTGGAGTCTGGAAAAGCCAAGGAAAAGATGTTACAGGAGGAAGTGGAGCAGGTAAAATGAGCGCAGGCTGACAGAGAAAGAAATACTGACGTTGCTGGTATTTATCCCGTCCTTTCAGAGGACCTAGCAAGAGTGGCCCCAGTAGAAGGTCCAGTTAGAGTGCCACCGCAAGTACCACGATACATATAATAATGATATAGTAGCCCAAAGGTTCTTGAGCCTCCCACCAAACGAACAGCGCATAGCTGGTGTTTTCATGGTCCAACATTTGATTACGTTGTTAAAAGGGACTTGAGAGGGGTGTAGCTAGGGTAATAGCAACACCTGTGATTTGATGACACCCCTAATGTACAAAGTGTTAACGAAAAAATAATTAGTGAAAAGTTTAGCTTGAAAAAAAGAATTGTGGGTATTTCGAATTTGCAAATTGTTCAAGAATACAGGTTTGTGTTCTTGGTGGTCCAGTGAGCCAATGTGCTGGGTCAAGACGGTAAGATTATGACCCCCTGAGAGCAAATTGTATGTAAAAATAATTTTTCAATTGGGCGAATTATTGCAGTTTTTATGGAATTGAGTAGTCTTTTTGTCTTTGACAGCTTCAGAGTGAGGAGAAGGTGGGGGCTGTGTAGAGCAGAATGTGATACAGAAATCGGAGACAGATTCTGACCTTGTAGCCAGTGTAGGTGGGGGCCGGTGAGAGGAGCAGAACAGAGGCACTGCTTAGAAAGCTTCTCTGACATCGCATCTGTGTAATGCCTGCAGCGGAGAGCCTTGGGGGCCAGGAGTAGGAAAAACAAAAAAAGATGGCTGGCAGCCCAGGCTCAGGCCGCGCTGAGGGGCTATTTTTAGCTTCTCTGATAAGACAGGGCAGCTGAGAAATGTAAGTCGAGAAAGATTCCCTTGTTCTATTCTGTGCAAAACCAGTGCCCCGAGGAAATGTCTATGGAGAAGATTTGTTTTATTTTTTAGCAAATGTTATATTGCTTCTGGCCAGAAAGTAAAATGTTGCTCTTGCTTGGAATTTTAAGGGCTATGTGCCTATATAAAAACGATTTTCAAATTCAGACATTTTTGAATTGTGGCCACAAGCTGCCACCAGTTGCATTGGATAAATGATCCAGTGGTTAAAAGTCTGTGGGGAGAGATGAGAGGTGCGTCTTCGTCTGGGACATTAGGGTACATTGTGTTGACGAAGATGCATAGCTCATTTTTATGAAAAAAAAACAAACAGGTTTGTGTGTTCTTCGTTTTTGATTATTCTTGCTGATTCTGTGTGTCAGACTTGACACGGTGATTTCAGATGGGGGTGTATAGGGCAGGTAAATAAGTTATTGATTATAAGCCTGACAAATTAAGCAGGCCAGAGTGTTCGCCTCTGAGCTGTAGGTACTATATTTGCGCATCGCTGCACATTTATATATGTTAGTGTAATTGTCTATGCTTTCTGTGCTTGGTATACTGATGGCTTGGCATATGTATTTTATATATGTTTTGTTTTTGTGTTGTATTGACCAGTATGTTTGGCATTAATACAAGTTCTCCTGGGCGTTACGGAGATGGACGTGACGACGTAAATCTTTGCGCAGCGCTTGGCTGGAACTTGTTCACAATTACTAAATTTCACAGACATGATATTACCTTTATCATGCTGTCAAAATAGCGGACAATACGTTATCAGTGTATGTCTAATTGGTATTGGTGATGAATAAAAGAAGAAAATAGTTATGCAAGACTTAAATATGTATCACATGACTGCCTTTCTCTTATAGACAGGCAGCCTCGGTCATATGTTTCCAGATTGGACATTGAGGAACCATTATGATCTGTGCACTCGCATCTTACCTCTTAAAAGGCCTGTTTTAAATAAGGACTGCCACCCCAGAGTGACAAATGAGGCTCGGTATTTAGGGTAATGAGAAAATATCTGACAGGATTTCCTTTTTAAAGTTTGCTTTAGTAAGCTCATTCTTGTAAGTGGTGGCCCCAAAAGTTGACTTGTTTTTAAATTAGGCTGTTTATTGTATAGGTGGAAATTATTGCAGAATTACTGATTTCTTTAGCAGATGAATTATTAATTATCAACATTAACAACTGTTCTTAAACTTGATTTTCCGAATATTTAGGTAATTTAGCATTCCTATTAGGCTGTGTATCTCCTATAATTTTGCTTACGCCCAGTAGCTACACACAGGGATTAATAGTGTTGACAAGACACAGGGTTTGATAGTGTTTGACAGCAGTGAAATCTGTTTCAGATTTCCTCCTGTCAAAAAGGGGGGGAAGGAGGAGAATATTGGCTTTCTGCTGGCCCCTGAGGATGTTCGCTTCCCGCTAGCCCCTTAAGAAATTAAGCCCCTTAGAAATTAGCCCCCTTAGAAATTAAGCCGAGGAAATAGGTATGGTGTTTTCCCCTTTTTCTCATGTTTTATTGTGATCTTTCAGGGGTATTAGTCCAAGCCCCTAATACAGCTTCTACTAAAGTCCTCCCTTGGACACAAGAACACACTGTGGCATTTGAAGAATTAAAGAGAGCTTTATGTCAAGCACCAGTTTTAGCAAACCCTGATTACAACAAATCGTTTATGCTTTTTGTGACAGAGCGGGATGGAACAGCACTATCTGTCCTAACACAAGATCATGCAGGAAAACACGAGCCCTGTGCTTATTTTTCTAGTACATTAGACCCAGTAGCACAGGCTTTGCCTGCGTGCCTAAAATCAGTTGCAGCAACGGCCTTAGCCATAAGACAAAGTGACTCGATAGTGCTGGGCCACCCTCTGACAGTACAAGTACCACACGCAGTAGAGGTTCTCTTGAACCGGACACAAACACAACACCTGACTGTAGCTAGACTGACAGGCTATGAGCCAACGTTATTTCAACCACACATAGATATCAGACGATGCAACATACTGAATCCTGCTACCCTTTTGCCCTCCAGTACAGAAAGCGTTTCACCACACGACTGTGTTGAAGTAATACATACCGTGACTAAACCAAGACAAGACTTGACAGACGTTGCACTCCCAGACCCCGACCTAACACTATAAGTTGACGGCTCATGCATGAGGACAGGGGCGGGAGAATTAGTGGCAGCATATGCAGTGACTACTGATACTGTAATAATAGAGACTAAAAGAATAGACATATTGTCAGCACAAGCAGCAAAGCTCATCGCCCTGACACAAGCGTGCATAAGAGCTAAGCACCTGAGAGTAAACATTTACACCGATTCTGTGGCGAGAAAGAGGTTTCTTGACCTCTCATGGGGTCAAGATACAGCATGGCCCCCTTATTCAAGCCCTACTGGAAGCAATACATTTACCAACAGCCATAGCTATCCTAAAATGTAAAGCACATACTAGAGCCACAGATACCATTTCCCAAGGCAATGATCTGGCAGACCGAACAGCTAAACAGACAGCTCAGACCCCACTAGACATGACAAAATCACAGATACTATCACTGTCCAAAGCCATGACAGTTAGGGATCCTTCCAAGGATGTACAAGACATACAGACACATGCTACTGTAGACGAATTAAAGAAATGATCGGAACAAGGAGGGGTACTGACTGATCAGGGTTGGATGACAAAGGGCAAATCCACATGGTTTCTTCCTGATTCAATGGTACAAATAATCATAAATACCGCACATAGTCCTGCACACTTAGGAGAGAAAGCAATGCTAGACAGCTTACAGAATATATGGTTCTCTTTTACATGCGAATGGTAGCTCATTCTAGAACAGGCTTATCTCCCTATGAAGTGGTCTTTGGTAGACCACCAAATATGTGGGGCACTCCAATGCCTAAAAGATTACTGATGCTGACAGATTACCTGGCTTCCTTGATGTCTGCACTACTCTCTTGTTGTTCGCAGGTTGCTGCCGCCTTCCCTGACAACACCCAGGTCAAAGAATACTCCATCGCTCCTGGATGGAAGGCGCCAAAGTCAGTGCTCTGGACCACGGGGACGGCCGTTAAAGTCAAAGGGCGGAAAGGATGGTTGCACCTTCACCACTCTTTTACAAAGGAAAGACTTTGAACACCATTTTCTAGAGGAGACTCCCCAGCAGTTTCCACAAAGCTAAACTTAGATCTAAAAAGTCAGAACCCGTTTGATCAATTAAGTCCACTAGGTGGTGAAGCGGTTGAACATGTATTCTGGCTTGCATAAGATCTTGGACAATAACATTGATAAAAAGAGCAAGATGTGCATCACGATAATATGTATCAGCTTAATACTACATGCTATTTTTCCTCCTATTGCCTCACTCTTATACTCCTCCACTAATGATACCATAAAGCACACATTTAGTGATCTGCCATCCTATGAGCTATCATATCGACTTGCCTTACGCAACAATACCTTTATTCAGATACTGCACCATTCACATCAGACTGCTGGGTCTGTGGCCGATTTCCCCCGTATCAGAAGGTAAAGGGAGTGTTGCCTCTTTTTCCTTTTCCGTTCTCCCATAATGGTTCTTGCGGAGCATGGTTTGCCTTAATGACATCCATCAACGGTGATGCCAAAGAATACAAACCAATAACAAGGCTCCACAAGATTGCCCAAAACATACATCAAGACCCAGGCACGTGGACATGGTCCGGTTGGCTCTGGGGATTAATATCGGCTTGGGGATGGAAAGTGTTGACCGTCTGTGGGTTGATACTATTAATGATATTCAGTTGTTGCCTATGTCTGCACTGTGGCCCGGCCATTTGTGGCCTGTGTGCTACTGCATGTGTTCCACATCCCTATTTACAAAGCATTGAAAATGGAAAAATAATGCTGCAAGAACAGATCGACTGTCTCATGAAAATAGACGTTACATAGGGGGTTCACTAAGGTACAAGGAGGGAATGAGGAAAATAAAAATCTATGAGGCCTATGTGTCCCCATGTGCCCCCCCCGAACGCTTATGTGCACATACATGTAACCTATGTATTTCCCCTCCATGGCCTTTCTATCATGATGCTTATGCTATAACGTGGCCTGCCATCATCCAGTCTCCCATGAGAGAAACGACAAATCTGTATTGAGGCCTACACGTTTTTCATCATGTTTTCCTGCATTTTCATGAAGCCCATGTTTATGGCTCAGCCAGAGCCAAAAAGAGGTTTCATGCCTCAGAACGCTCTGAAAGCTACAGCTACGTATCCTTGGCCTTGCACACTTGGGCCTCAGCCAAAGGGGCCCCGACCGAGGTGTCGAGACAGTATTGAGCACGGTTATCTGCTTACTCTTACTGAAACCACATTCTTGCCTGGTGAAGGAGGAATGAACGCGACCCATCTGCAAGGAGGGAGCCCAGCCCTACTGTCTCTCTTTGTGAGATTGCAAAGCTCACGTCAGTAAAAAGCCCATAGCCCCCATGTAAGGCCTCTGCAGTAAATGAAGTAAATGAAGAAATAGATGCCACATCGGCTCTTGGTGATGAGCAACCTATGTCACAAATCAGTCCCTGCTCCAGACATCGGATATCAGATAATACAAGATGTGCTGGTCGTTCTGACACTGAAGGCCTCACTCACTGAAGGCCTCACTTCCAGACTTGTCCGGTTGCATAGCAACCCTCCCCACGTCAGTTACACGTCATGCTCGAGTTGAGCACAAGTAAGGCAAAGTTCCAGTACAATTCCAGCAGATCACGCAACCCCCTCCAGGTATCCACCCACACATGACAAATTACCCATTATCATCAAGTGGACGCCCACATGGACGCCCACCTTCACGCCTACTTACACGCCCACATGCTCTTATCTCATTCTCTCTTGCTCTTTTGCTTACGTACAATTGAGAAATGTATATATACTGTACTCTGTGAATAATGTTTTGAGAATATTGAGAATACTTTTGAGTCCCTTTCCAGATCCTTTTTTGGTGATGGTAATATTCTCCCTTTGACTCGAGTTATTGGAATAAAGCCCTTTTAGAACCTGATACCACAGACTCAGCCTCTTGCTTTATGCATGATCCTATTGATATTCTGAAATACATAGAGCGTAATATTTTATTTACCACAGTAATACGGAAGTCCGTTAGATGAATCTCCGTAACGCTGACACGCCGACAGTCCACAATGCGCAGAGCAGTTTGAGCCAAACATCCGAAGTAAGCACAGAAAATAAAACGAAACGCTTAAATATTGTAACAGCGCACCAGCTAAGTTAAGCTTGTTAAATGCAGCAGGGTTTAACATTAACGATATGAAAGGGTGAGAACTCTAATACCCCAGTTTACTAGCTGGACTACATTTAGCTATACGAGTGGGCATTTGTTAACCTTTTGATATTGAACACTAAGACCACGTAAGAATCTCCAGGCTCAATAAGTTTTGCAAGTATTGTTAGAATTCACAATAAAAATTCATAGACACTTGGGACTAACTGCCATACATAAACAGATGTCGTATTGGGCATACCACGTGTATATCATCACTTGGATTACAGTTCGATCACACCCAACATAATCATGAGTAGGAAGTAACCGTCATATTAACCATCTCTGCATATAGAATGTGATATATCATAATGACCAGAAGTTATGTAAAAATAAGATGAGCATCACTAAATCAATGGTCATACTATTACTATAGAGAGATAAGTGCCGATAAAGTTTCAATCAGAACCATTGAATTGTTAAAAGATTACAGGCTTTGATATTGTTTGATAAACTGCATATTAGCTACGTTTTGTAAACGTCATGGATGGTGAACAAAGGTTATTTAATTGTTGTTACAGATCATCCCCAGATGAAGGCTACACTAAGGCCGAAATGCATTGGGAATTGAAAATGTCGTGTGTAAAAGAATGAACTGCAGTGAAAATAAACTACAGCGGTTCTATAAGGATTAAAATAAAAAACGTAGGAATTGAAACATCTGGTTGAAAAATTATTCAAACAAAAGGATTACCTATATAACTTGGAAATCAAACAACCTCCAGTTGTAGGTCATCTCGTAGCCCTGGGGACACACCCCACAGGCAGTGGGGGTGCAGTATGTTGGTTTAAGTCAAATCATTCTGTTCGGAGAATGATACCCAGGGGGCACAATAAACTTTAATCAAACCATGTATAGAATAGAGGCAGTGCAAGTACTCACCACTTTTGTAACCGAGATTGAGCCAGCATCCTTGTTGTCCTTCAAAAATGTCAATCTCCCTCTCATATAGTGAAAGGGCTATACCCAGTAACAGAAGGTGTGGTGTGATACCTCCACACTGGTCTTTTAATTCAAGCCATCCAATTTAACCTTTTGCTTTTAGCCGACTGCAAGGTTCCGTTTGTCACACCATTAAACCTCTGAACTTCACCACTGCCACTCGGATGAGATAGCAAGGTGAAGTTGTGTTCCATTACAACACAGGAACCTTTCCATCATCTCATTCCTAAACTGAACTCCATTGTCTGTAATGACTTTCTTCGGTAGCCCTTCCCTGTGAAATATGTCATTGAGAAACTTGACCACATTTTCTGCACCAGCACTGTTCATAAATGCCACTTCAGGCAACTTAGAAAAGTAATCAATAGCTACTAAGATATACCAAGATTCTTCATCATCACCCTCAATAGACCCCATGATGTCCACACCTTACACCTCCCAAGCCATTTCAGGACAAGGTACAGGAAACAATTGGGGTTTTAGCACAATTGCAATTGTGACTTACCTGCATCCATGCATAAGTAAAAATCCCTGAGAATCCTCTCAAATTCAGCATCAATGCCAGGCCACCAATAATTTTCTTTAATCTTCCTCTTACTTTTGTCACTACCCAAATGCCCATTATGGCAAAATGTTAAGACAGACTCCCTCATTTCCGTAGCGGCAACAACCTTCATCCCTCTCATGACATTCTCATGCATAACTTTGAGTTTACTATAAACCTCCCAAAAATTCCTACAATGATCGAACCATCTTTTCACTCGCCAGCCTTCTATAATAAATCCCTTCATCAAGGTGACATCCTGTTCACTTGTCTTGCGCCATTCTCTTCTGAAATGGCAACAATCCTTTCATCACTCATCCAAGTTACACACACTTCGTCTTTGTCATTAGTGACCCTCTCTTCTAATGGTAATCTATCAAGGCAGTCGGCTACTTTGTTCTTAATACCTGGGAGGTGCCTCAAGGTGTATCTATAATCTAACCGACATTCTTGCAATTTTAGGTGTGGTATTAAATAAAACTTCCATTGACAACACCTTAAGTAAAGGTTTATGATCACATCTCACCTCCACTTCGTACCCCCACACAAATTTCTGAAATGTTGCAGACTCCACACAATGGTCAGTGCTTCCTTCTGTATAACCGAATAGCACTCCTCAGCTGGTGATAAGACCCTTGATGCAAACGCCACTGTGTATTCACTCCCTCTGGAATCCATCTAAGACAGTACAGCTCCTATACCCTTATTGCTTGCATCAGGAGTCAAGATACAATTCAACTATGGATCAAAACTTGCAAATTTCCAGCCATACAAAATCTGTCTTTGATTTGTTGAAAATCACACTGTAAGGTGTCTGACCAAACAAACTTGTCTTTGTTTAAAACCTGGGGTAGATTATAGGTCTTTTCAAAAAAGTTCTTCAAGAACTACGCATAAAATCTAGTAGCCCTAAGAAGGACCGCAGTTTATCCTTAATAGTGGATTCTGGGTCCTCCTTAACAGTATTAAGGAGACTTATTTTTGGCTTGATCCCCTCTGACGTGACCTCGTGTCTTAGGTAGTTTGACACTTTCGCCACAAACTTACATTTAGCAAGCTCAGCCGTAAGCCAATTCCATTACTTCTCACAACTTGCAGTCATGCTGGTCCCCGTTTCCCCCTTGACTAAAATGTCATCCTGGAAGAATACACTTCCCACTTTGTTTTTGAGAAAATTGTGCATTCGTTTTTGGAAAACTTCTGCTGCTGATGAGAGTCCAAACGGCATGCGTTCCAAATGATAGCATCCTTGGGTGGGTGGGGGGCTAATTAATGTGGTTAGTGATTTACTTTCCTCATGAAGCTTTACTTGGTGGTAAGCAGAGTACAAATCAATTGAAGAAAATCATTCCATGCCCTTAGTCACCATCAACAGCTCATTATTTTAGGTAATGGAAATCTCGCAATCACAATGTTACTGTTGGGATACCCGAGATCCACACACAAGCTAATCTTCCTATTGGTGTACCTGGCTATCATTAACTGGGCGTACCACTCAGAGGCATCCACAGGTTCAATGACCCCCTGCAAGGAGCAGTTTCTCAATCTCGTTGTTCACTTCTTCCCTCATAATCCATGGAATTTCTCTGACCATTTGTACCTTGAGGATAGCATTTTGCTTCAGCACAATTTTGTGCGAAAACCCTTTGAGTGTGCCAATCTTACCCGTAAACACATCTGGGTACTTCTCTTTTTAAGCTAACCCCCATTGCTCATCACCCCTGAGAGAGAGAGAGAGTGAGTCAGTCAGTCAGTGAGAGAGAGTCAGTCAGTCAGTCAGTGAGAGTGAGTGAGTGAGTGAGTCAGTGAGAGTGAGTCAGTCAGTCAGTGAGAGCGAGTCAGTCAGGGAGATGGAGTCTGTGAGAGGGAGTCTGTGAGAGAGAGTCTGAGAGAAAGTCTGTGAGAGAGTCTGTGAGAGAGTGTCAGAGTCTGTGAGAGTCTGTGAGAGAGTGTCAGAGTCTGTGAGAGAGTGTCAGAGTCTGTGAGAGTGTCTGTGAGAGTCTGAGAGAGTGTCTGTGAGTCTGAGAGAGAGTCTGTGAGAGAGTCTGTGAGAGAGTCTGTGAGAGAGTCTGTGAGAGAGTGTCTGTGAGAGAGTGTCTGAGAGTCTGAGAGTGTCTGTGAGAGTCTGAGAGAGTCTGTGAGAGTCTGTGAGAGAGAGTATCTGTGAGAGTCTGCGAGAGTGTCTGTGAGAGTGTCTGTGAGAGAGTCTGAGAGAGAGTGTCAGAGTCTGTGAGAGAGTGTCAGAGTTTGTGAGAGAGTGTCAGAGTCTGGGAGAGAGTGTCAGAGTCTGTGAGAGTGTCTGTGAGAGTCTGAGAGAGTGTCTGTGAGAGTCTGAGAGAGAGTCTGTGAGAGAGTCTGTGAGAGAGTTTGTGAGAGTCTGTGAGAGAGTCTGTGAGAGAGAGTCTGTGAGAGAGAGTCTGTGAGAGAGTGTTTGTGAGAGAGTGTCTGAGAGTGTCTGTGAGAGTCTGAGAGAGTGTCTGAGAGTCTGTGAGAGAGGCTGTGAGAGTCTGTGAGAGTGTCTGTGAGAGTCTGTGAGAGAGAGTGTGAGAGTCTGTGAGAGAGTCTGTGAGAGAGTCTGTGAGAGAGTCTGTGAGAGTCTGAGAGAGAGTCTGTGAGAGAGTCTGTGAGATTCTGTGAGAGAGTCTGTGAGAGAGTCTGTGAGAGAGACTGTAAGAGCATGTGTGAGAATGTCTTTGAGAGTCTGAGAGTGTCTGTGAGAGTCTGAGAGAGTGTCTGTGAGAGAGTCTGTGAGAGAGTCTGAGAGAGAGTGTCAGAGTTTGTGAGAGAGTGTCAGAGTCTGGGAGAGAGTCTCAGAGTCTGTGAGAGTGTCTGTGAGAGTCTGAGAGAGTGTCTGTGAGAGTCTGAGAGAGAGTCTGTGAGAGAGTCTGTGAGAGTCTGTGAGCGAGTCTGTGAGAGAGAGTCTGTGAGAGAGAGTCTCTGAGAGAGTGTTTGTGAGAGAGTGTCTTTGAGAGTCTGAGAGTGTCTGTGAGAGTCTGAGAGAGTGTCTGTGAGAGTCTGTGAGAGAGTCTGTGAGTCTGTGAGAGTCTGTGAGAGAGTCTGTGAGAGTCTGTGAGAGTGTCTGTGAGAGTCTGTGAGAGAGAGTCTGTGAGAGAGAGTCTGTGAGAGAGAGTCTGTGAGAGAGTGTTTGTGAGAGAGTGTCTTTGAGAGTCTGGGAGAGAGTGTCAGAGTCTGTGAAAGTGTTTTTGAGAGTCTGAGAGAGTGTCTGTGAGAGTCTGTGAGAGAGTCTGTGAGAGTCTGTGAGAGAGTCTATGAGAGAGAGTCTGTGAGAGAGAGTCTGTGAGAGAGAGTCTGTGAGAGAGTGTTTGTGAGAGAGTGTCTTTGAGAGTCTGGGAGTGTCTGTGAGAGTCTGAGAGAGTGTCTGTGAGAGTCTGTGAGAGTCTGTGAGAGTCTGTGAGAGTGTCTGTGAGAGTCTGTGAGAGAGAGTGTGAGAGTCTGTGAGAGAGTCTGTGAGAGTCTGTGAGAGAGTCTGTGAGAGTCTGAGAGAGAGTGTCAGAGTCTGTGAGAGAGAGTGTCAGAGTCTGTGAGAGAGTCAGAGTCTGTGAAAGAGTGTCAGTGAGTGTCAGTGAGAGAGTGTCAGTGAGAGTCTGCAAGAGAGTGTCTGTGAGTGTCTGTGAGAGAGTGTCTGTGAGAGTCTGAGAGTGTCTGTGAGAGTCTGTGAGTCTGTGAGAGTGTCTGTGAGAGAGTCTGTGAGAGAGAGTCTGTGAGAGTCTGTGAGAGTGTATGTGAGTGTCTGTGAGAGTGTGTCTGTGAGAGAGTCTGTGAGAGAGTCTGTGAGAGAGTGTCTGTGAGAGAGTGTCCATGAGAGTCTGTGAGAGAATGTCTGTGAGTCTGTGAGAGAGTGTCTGTAAGAGAGTGTATGTGAGAGAGTGTCTGTGAGAGTCTGTGAGAGAATGTCTGTGAGAGTCTGAGAGAGAATGTCTGTGAGAGTCTGAGAGAGAGTGTCTGTGAGAGTCTGTGAGAGTCTGTGAGAGAATGTCTTTGAGAGTCTGTGAGAGTGTGAGAGTTTGTGAGAGAGTGTCTGTGAGAGAGAGTTTGTGAGAGTCTGTGAGAGAGAGTCTATGAGTCTGTGAGAGAGTGTGACAGAGTGTCTGAGAGAGTGTCTGTGAGAGAGAGTCTGTGAGAGAGTGTCTGTGAGAGTCTATGAGAGAGTGTCTGTGAGAGAGTGTCTGAGAGAGTGGGGTAGAGGTAGAGGGGTAGAAGTGTGGTAGAGGGTTAGAAGAGAGGTAGAGTAGAGGTAGAGGAGCAGAAGAGAGGTAGGGATATATAGGCAAATGAAAAGGAAGCTAACGACTTCAGGAATGTGAAAGAAAGCTCTCCTATCTTGGAAGCTGATTACAAGCATCTCCTGAGAAATGCGGCAAAACTTTCAAACCACGTCGTTTGAAAGTTTTGCCGCGTTTCTCAGGAGATGCTTGTAAACACGAATAACCGGATTCATTTAATTTAACAGTTGGCCCCGCCCAGGATTGCTTAGTGACGCAAATGACAAGGAAGCTATCGACTTCAGGAATGTGTAAGAAAGCTCTCGTATCTTGAAAGCTGATGACCCATGACGAGAGAGGAAAGCCATATGGCGCCTCTGCTAGTAAGCGCGCGCCCGTGCGCTTAACCGCAAGCTGTAGGCCACAGTGGTAGCATTTTCAGAAGCCCTTACTAAAAGTCTCGCCAGACCAGCGCATGCGCTAGCTCAGGCAAGACCTAAAAACGGCCTTTGAAACCACACTTTTTACATTTCTGGTCTCTCGCAGTACATTTTTTGCTATTTGCTAAGTGGTCTTTACTCTGTAGCATCTTCTCCCCTTATTTTTATTCATGCTCATCTTGGTATCCTCCTGAACTTTAGGTTTATCTTTTTTGACTTTCTGTTTAACTTTACAAACCATATCTCTAGACTCTTCCTTTGAAGTTGTCTCAGCTGCTTTTGTTATTTGAAATTTCAGCTTTCTTAACCACTGCAATCACATCCGCTAAAGATGCCACCCCATATACCTACAACCTCTCCTGAATATACTCATTATTGACATACATGATGATCTGGTTACGAATGAGCTCATCATGTAAAGTCCCAAATCTACATGTAAAGGCTAGCCTTTCTAGGGCAGAAACAGCCAATTTGTTCAGTTTTCTCCTGAAAAAACTGTGCCCATCAATCACGATACACACAGACGTAGAATAATATTTATCCATATCCTCTAACGCATGTTGAAATACATCAGTCACCTGACCTACAAGGTTATTTCTCCATGGCATTGTACACTATGAGCCCTTGAGGACCTAGTGAGTGTAAGAGTATTTACTTTTTTCTCAATTGCGACAACTCTTCATCTTGAATGGTGTCAATATTACTGAGAAAATACCATTTCCACTCATGCCATTTAATGACTGGATCACCAGAGGAAATTAAAAAAGGTTGTGGTGGTGGCAGTGAAAAAGTATGAGAGGCACACAACTCAATAAATTACCCCCACTCTAACACACTACACTACACGCTGCCAATTGTCATACAAAATACAAATGATAGGTATAACTGGCAACCAACACAGCTGTGTGCTTTTGGGGTAACTTCACTTCGAATTGCCCCAATAATACGGTGGAAATTAATCCCTTTGTAAGGTGCCGAAGATCTGCGCTTCTGTTCCACGTACTCTTTGCCACCATCAAGGTATAATCCACTGTGCGCTGAAAGCTAGCGTAAAAACTCTCAGCGGTGTCACTGATGTGCACAAAATTTGTTTCCTATTTCTGCCACTGTTGAGGTCTAATCCACAATGCACTGCAGACTAGCGTGATAACTCCCAGCATTGCCAATGATGTGCGCAAACTTTGTATAACCCCAGACTTCACACTTGAAGGCGCCCTAAACAACTGCACGTTGAGTGTAAAGAAATACGAAAGGGCACTGTACTCACTGTGAAAGGACAGTTGCCATTTCAGAAGAGGAAGGACATAAGCAATTGAACAGGATGTCACCTTGGAGGTGGTGAAAGGATTTATTATAGAAGGCTGGCCAGAGAAACAAGTATTGGCAAAGCCAATAGGTCTCACCTCTGCTAGAGCAATAGGTTTAACCTATTTTAGTGTTGTTGTACAGCAGTAGTGTGGTTGTACAGTACGTGCAAAACGTTAGTAAAAAGTGTTATGATACAGCAGTATTGTTGCATTATTTGCTACAGCGGGAACTGTGATATACAATCAAAGTATCCCATAGCCTGCAGCTGAAATGAGGAGCACATGACTATATGATGTAAGGACAACATTTTCCCACAAAAATATAATGGTGGCACCAAAGGGTTTCCTGTAAAATAAGGGGGTATAAAGTATAGATGTTTTGTCCAGGGTCTCACAATTTGTTTAATCAGTGAAGCCAAGATTCAACAGAGGAACCACAACCGAAGTAGTATAGTCAAGAAGACTAGAGTATTCTGCTGCTGTCTACTGCAGCAGGAGGGAGAACTGAGAATAACCTGGGATGGGTGGAGAGAAATCAATAAAAGAGATGCAAGATAGAGTTTATGAGGATAATGGTCTAGTTGCGCCTCTGTAGAGGACCACAGGCAGCCAACTCCAGCATGACTCTGCTCTGACCTTTCACAGTGTCTTGTTTTAGTGCTATGAAAACACACACTTTGCCTGGCTCACTTTGTTCTCACACCCCCTCTTTAATATGAAGATAGTAGCGTTGGAATTACCTTTATATTCCTGTACTGTGCTGCACATGGAAATATAGAAGGGCAGGTTCTCACCACCCCAAATTAGCTGTTTAGTATACTCTTTCAAATGTAAGAACTACAGGTATTCAGTATCAGTCAGTCACGGCCAATTTAAAGCAGTGTTCCGATATAGAAATGGACAAAAGTTTATGTTTCTGAATTAGTGTCTTACACTGAAAAGCTGGTTTACATTTCTTTCGCTGGATCAACCTTTGTTTAAAACACCACCAGAGAAGGGTGGTGAACTATGGTCCACAAAGAGCAACTGAAAGCTTTCTTGTTCTTTATCAGAAACATCTGCCTGTCAATGGTTATCACCAGTCTTTTCGGCCCATTAAAAGGCTGGGTGGATGGGTATAATATGTGGTGTTTAGGATCGGGGCGAAGGGTGCACGGAAAGAAGGACGGATAGGTGAATAAAGGGCGAGTGGATGGATGGCCAGATGGATGAATGGATAGCTAGATGGATGGATGGATGAATGTATGGATGTATGGATGTATGGATGCATGGACCAGTACTTAGGATAGGCAGGTGGGCTGATAGATACTTAGGATAGGTTCTGGGACAGATGTATATATAGATGTATGGACGTATGGATGGATGGATGGCACAGTGCTTAGGATAGGCAGGTGGGCTGATAGATGCTTAGGATAGGTCCAGGGACACATGTATGTATGTATGGATGGCTGGATGGATGGATGAATGAATGAATGGATTGCTGGATAGGTGGATGTATGGGCGTATGGATGGATGGATGGCACAGTGCTTAGGATAGGCGGGTGGGCTGATAGATGCTTAGGACAGGTGCAGGGACAGATGTATGTATGTATGTAGGTAGGAATGCATGGATGGATTGAAAGATGGTTGGATGGCGCAGTGTTTAGGATGGATGGATGGATGCAGGGCTTTAAGTGGGCCGGGAATTTTCGTAAGCACACAATGCTAGTTATCTTGATTTAGACCACGCCCGTACTTGGATAGGCCACACCCCTTTAAGAGGTTTGCCCGCACCTTTTAGAGCACCCCCAGTTTTTTCCCCACTTAAAGCCCTGGTGCCAGTGATGAAATGTGTCCTCAATAAGAGAGAGAGGTGCTGTGGAGGATGAAGGACCAGAGTGCAAGGGGGCTCTCATGAGAGTGGAGATAGAGAAGTCTGTGATGAACTGAGCCACAGTGAAAGAGGGAGATGGGGAGGGAGAGCACCCAAGGGTAGAACGCTTGGGGAAAAGGGGAGGGCAGTGTGTGGTGAGTGAGGAGACGGTGTGAGAAGGAGAGCCTGTGATGAGCGGGAAGATGTCATGAGCAAAGAGAGAAGTAAAAAAGAGTAGATGGTGAATGGGGAGACATAGTGACAATGAGAAGAGAGACGGGTTGTTTTCGCGAAAGGAGGAGAAAGGATGAGAATGAGAGGAAGGAAAGACCGAGTAAAGTATAAAGACAGAAAAAGTGTGATGAAGCGTGAATGGGAGTATGTAATCAAGAGTGACTGTAAACAAACAAACAAAACAAAGCTTTACAGCAACAGCTGGCACAGGCGGATAACACCAACTGCTAAAAGCCAGAGGACCGGTTGGTGGCACGAAACTAGAAGGAAGAGGTGGCATTGGCTGGTGTGGAGGAATGAGGTGGATGAAATGCAATGACCCGATTTAGCACAGGGCGTAAGTACCAATGTAATTTCAATACGTGGTCCAAATAATAGATGCCTCAAACCTGACCTGTGAAAGTAGAAATCTGAGTGTGCACTTGAACGGGAAAGGAGTAAACAAACAGAAAATGCAGCAAACCCAGAGCCTATTGCAGCAAAGTGCATACCCAGGGATCTTTTATGTCCAAAGTTCAAAAACAAAAGTTTCCAGCTTCCTTGTCACATCATCATGAAAGCACCTCCTGGATGGTGCTTGGCCATCAAAATCACTTTAGGTATCACTCTTGGGTACGGACCACGGTAAACGTTTGAAACAAGCATTTGCAATGCAATCAGTCTCTCCTTTGGGACCTGATATGTATTTAGCTATGCAGCACATTAGCCTGGGTGCTGAAACATCTACTGTTCTTTTACATGGAGGGAAAGTAAGCACCAAACTGCATGACACGCCAGGTATGGGAACACATGGAGAATAATATTGCCTTTCAGCAGGAAATGGTATAGTCCAAAGCTCTGTTTTCAATATAAAATCAGGGCTTTCGGTGGTCATATCACTGAAAATACAAGATTTGAAAAACATATTATGGTCTACGGGTGCTCGTGGAAGACAAT